>NC_058131.1:531470059-531493337 GCF_016433145.1 Gracilinanus agilis
TGTGTGTGTGTGTGTGTGCATTCTTTATCCTATATCATGAAAAAGAGGAAGATCAATGAAGGAACAGGGCTTCTGCTTGCCTATCCTTTCAGTTTTGTTTCCTTTGTCAAGAAGAATGACTTTTGGGCTAGAAAAGACACAACGAAAATGGCTTAATGGGGAATGATATCCCAAGTAGACAGAAAGATGATGAGAAAGCACCCAACATTTTCCATCACTTTGTGGTGGTTGTTCTTTTCATTTACATTGTTCTAGTCATTATATATATATATTAAAATACATATTTTAATATATTTATATACATATAAATATATTAAGTATATATTATTATGTTTTTGACTCTGCTTCCTTCCTTCCAGATCTCTTCATGTAAGTCTTTCCACATTATTCTTATTTCTTTCAGTATTATTCTATTGCATTCATGTGGCATAATATTTACAGCCAAGAAAGCTAATGCCATCCCAGACTATTTTAAGGAAAGGATAGTGTCCTAAACTAGAGAACGGACAATCTGACTGCACTCTGTCTTGGCTAAATAAACGTAGATGATCACAGTCCATCCTAGGAGACACATTTTAAGAGGAAAGTTGATAAACTAGAGAGCATCCAATGTAAGTTAACCAGAATGATGAAGGACTTTTGGATAATGAGTAGCTACTATTTACATAGTGTTTTAGTGTTTACAGATTTCTTTACATCTTTTATCTCATTAAATCCTCACAAGATTGAAAGGGACTTTGTTCCTTGAGTTGGATTTTCACTCTGACATGGTTTATGGATTTATATGTCAGTATTAGAGTCGTGTGTGTGTGTGTGTGTTTGTGTGTGTGTGTCTGTGTGTGTGTGTGTGTATTTGTGTGTGTGTTTTACAATTGCTTACTCAAAAGAGAAGGATAAAAGTTCCCTTGAGGCTCTCTGGTTTGGGCAGTTTGGAGCCAGTATAAACTCCAGAGAGAGTTCTCTCTTTCCATTCCCCATTACAGAAAAAAAGAAAGGGCAGTTCATAATAGATATGTGTTTGGAAGCCTGAAAATGCTTGATGCCTATAGTTCAGGTTCAATGGGAATAGTGGAAAGGGAACTCAGACTAGGGAAACCATGGAGTGTCCCATTTCATTCCCATTTTGGATTTTCTGTTCAAGGTCATGCACAGGAGCCAAATTCCTAAACCACAAGTAGATGAGCTCTGTTTGACTATTCAGATTCTGAAAGACGTTGCATTCTCTGCCCTGCCCTCCCTACTGACCTTCCCCAGGAATCCCCACTTTAATTTCCCACAGGGCCTAAATCTTTGAGCTGGGGAAATTTCTCCAGTTTCAGTAGCCTTGGGGTGCTGAGGTGCAAATATTGCCCCCTAAAATTACTTTTCCTTTCTTAATGAACTTTGGATATCTTCCTAACATCTATGAATAATCAAAATATTATTTTTTAGGGGGAAACATTTTTAATGTTATTTGTGGAATGAAAAATATGGATAGGAGAAATTATTTTTTTTCTAGGGAGATACAAATGAAATAATTTTTAAAAATTGATCAAATCAATGTATGTTTTCTTCTCTATAGAGGCCCAAAGTTTCCCAACAGGATGTAAGGAATGATAGTTAATAGAGAAGATGAAAGAATCAGAATCTGAAAATCCTGTTTTGGAAAAAATCCCATAGTTATATTTAAGGCCATCTCTACAATTATCCACGTAAGTATTTTTAATTTTTAAATTTTTATGTCACATGCATTTGCAAATGTATTTTTCTCCTTTCCTTACCCAGCAAATCATTCTTTATAAGGATAATTGTTTTTTAAAAGAAAAAAATAACATTTAGCAAAACCAATCAATGTATCAACAATGTTTGGAAGTAAATGACAATGGTGTAAAGCTCAAAAAGAAACGCAGCCACTAAAATGTACATGAGGATCCCTGAGGGCCACATATTGACTTAGCAAACCATATATTAAAATTATCTATATTCTATTATATTTTAACTATTTCATTAACTATCTCCACATTAGATTTTAATTTGGTTCCATAGCACTGGGGAGTATATTGCACCACAATATGGCTGGCCATCTGACTATGTCTGACACGTCTGGTGTATACTATGTTCTACACACATATTTCCCTTTCTCTGCAAAAAAAGAGAGGGAGGGTATGCTTTGATTTCTTAAAAATATCAGTATAAGTACATAACAGCATAATAATAATAGTAACATCTAATATTTATAATATATTTTAAGGTTTGCAAAATGCTCAACAAATATTATCTCATTTTATATTCGTAACACTGGGAGTAGATGCTATTATTATCTCCATTTTACAGATGAGCTATGTCTTGGGAGATGAAGTTTGCCAAGGAACAAACTGCTAATTAGTGTCTGAGTCAGTATTTGAACTTAAGTCTTTTAGACATAAATGGGTAGCAGTAGATCTAAGAAGAACAAAACTTCAGTTTTATCAGTCTACGGATTTAATATGGGTCAATATTTGTTGTTATTGTTCAGTAGTTTTCTGTCATATCTGATTCTTTGTGACCCTATTTAGTGTTTTCTTGGCAAAGAAACTAGAGAAGTTTGTCATTTCCTTCTCCAGCTCATTTTTACAGATGAAAAAATTGAGGCAAACAGGGTTAAATTACTTGTCCAGGGTCTCAGAGCTAGTAAAAGTGTTTGAGGTCATATTTGAATTCAGAAAAATGAGTATTCCTTACTCCAAGCCTGGTACTCTTATCCACTCTGCCACCTAGCTCCCCTAGGGAGGTAGGTGCTATTATTATCCCCATTTTACAGACAAGTTAACTGAGGCTTACTTCATGAAAAGTGAAGTTTTCCAAGGGACAGTTAACTGATGTCTGAGTCTGTATTTGAACTAAGGACTTTTAGACATTGCTAGATAGTAGTACATATAAAGAGAACAAAACTTGGGTGTTTTATCAGACTAAAAACTTAATATGGGTCAGCGGTGGTAGACTCAATCAACAAATCCACCTGAATTTTAGGTTATTCTTGTTGAAATACGACTTGTAATCTGCATACTAGGAAGGTATACTCTCATCAGTTCAATCACTCATCCATTAAAGTATCAAATAAATAATAGATATGTCCTAGTAGACATGTTCAAGGACAACCTGGAAGATCACTTGTCCACGATGTCCAGGGGGTTCATGCTTAAAGTAGGGTTTGACCTAGATATTTTACATGCTTTCTAACTCCAATGTTTGGACAATTTCCTTTAAAATTCCATTAGTGCTTATAAAAAGTCCTCTGGGAGACATATGGGGTAAGAAAAACAAAGATGTATTAGGAGCCAAATGGGGAACTAAACAAAGGCAGTCATTCTTCAATAGTATATTCTCTCCTTTGATCATCCTGACAAGAATCCAGGGAGGGAATAAATAGCTCTGGTAATGTTATCCCCCATTATACAGATGAGAAGCCTGAGGCCAGAACGATGGATGGAATAAAATAAGGTAGTTTATTCATACAAATATTCAAAGAAACTATAGTATTATTAGAGTGGGTCCCTGATATGGGAAGTTGATGGACAAGTTTTTGAGATGGTGAGACTCATTCATGGTCAAACAGCTAGTAAGTATGAGTGATGGGACTAGAAGCTGAGCCTTCCTGAATTGAATTCCAGCATACTCTCTATCTAGTCTGTTTGCTACCAGTTCATGGATTAAATACACTTTTCCTCTCTAGTTAGCATTATTGCTCTGGGATCACATGGAAAATGATGGCAACTGTTATATGTAAAAACCAATACTACTTACAGCATATGGTTGGTTGAGAATCTTTACAATGACATTAAGGAGTCATAAAGAGTTTAGAACAAGGCAGCTTGAAAAAAAATTTAGAGCTCAGGGAACAGAATGTTGTGGGGAAAAAAAAAGACAGATTGCACAATTTTGATTTAATTTAATTAAAAAGAAAAAAAAACACATTTAATTGACTTCTAAAACTGATCACTTTGCTAGGCATGAGGATACAAAGACAAAAAGAAAAATGAAAAGTCTCTCTCCTCAATAAGCTCCTTTTTAGTGGGTGATGGAGGGCAACAGGGGAGAGCTGATACAGACGGTGCATAAAAAAGCAAATATAACATAAATTCAGAGTAATATAACCTAATTTTAAGAAGGAGAATGCTAAGAAGAGGAATGTCCTTGAGAGCCTCAACAATCACTCGAATAGCAAAAAATGCAATTGGAACATTATGTTTGTGGAGTGGGAAATGGGACTGGGGTTAGACAAGGGAAATGAAAAAGACTGACTGAATTCAGTCAACTGAGTTTCTGTTTTGTTTGTTTTAATTCAAGGAAATTCGTTAAATCTAAGATTGAATTCAGTCAACCCAATTATTAAAAATTACTAAATTTTAAAATTAAATTTTAAATTTTAAAAGAAAAATTATTAAATTATACGTGGCATTTGTGATGACATTTCATGCCAGGTGGCATGGTGGATCACGAGCATTTGATTTAGTTGGAGTCACAAAAGCCTGGATTTCATATCATTCCTCTGGCATTAACAAGTTGTATGACCTTGGGCAAGTCAGCAAATGTCTCTGAGCCTTGAGCTGAGTCTCTAAGCCTTAAGATATAAGCTTCTTGATATAGGGAATAAGTTCCTTGTTGTGTTGTCACTTTGATATAACCTGAAAGAAAAACAAGCAAAGTTTGGAAGGGAAAAATCAGTAAGAAGTCAAAGTTTTTCACGTGCCTATAATTCTTAAAAAGATGATTGCAGTAATGTTATAGAAAGCCCAGCTGTAGGAACAAGTGTGGATAGATGAGAGTTTGACCAATTTAAGGTCAGTGTATTTTTGCCATTGAAATCTTGAGGTGCGTTGTGTTTAAAATAATTTGTTTTAATTTTAGGGCTTCTGTGTCCTAGTCACATGACTGATCCCCATCTAGCCTCCTAAATACTTCCAGGATCTGACTGCCCTAAGCCCACAAAAATGATCTTAAACAAAATCCCCACTGGTGCTTACCTTCTTGCTCTGCTCTCTCAAACAAAGGTAGAAAATTCCAAAGAGTAAGTATTTCTTTATGAAGTTACTTGAACTTGTTTATTTATTTATTAACTACTTTTTTTACATGAATTCATTTAAAGATTTTTTTAAGCCAAGCAATTCTGAATTCTTTTGTTAAAAACCCTCACCTTCCATCTGAGAATCAATACTATGTATTGGTACCAAGTCAGAACAGGGGTAAGGGTTAGGCCGGGGTTAAGTAACTTGCTCAGGGTCACTCAGTTAAGAAGTGTCTGAGGCCAGATATGAACACAAGACTTCCCATCTCTGAGCCTGTTTCTCAATCCACTGAGCCACTTAGCTACCCCTTTGAATTCTTTTTTTGGCCCCAGAAACGTGAGCAGGAAAGATGCAGCCAGAATTTATGTCATTATTTTTGCCTTCATTGTTTTTTTTTAATTATCCTTCTCATGGGTAAATGATAAAGATGAACAGGTGCAATACAAGTTGAGTTTTCCCTTCCAGGATCCTCCTCTGGCTTTCATTGGTCTGGCAGGCAGATCCTATTGTTTATTTGAGCCAGACTTTCCAGAGGGGTCTACCCTGCCATTCATGGGCATTCACCTGGTGCTCTGAAGCTCTCCAGGTCTTTGTCCTTTGGGTCTTTGTTCACTGAGCCGAAAAGTCCAATTCCTGAGGGCAGAATGGAGTGGAACAATGTTGCAGCAGATGGCTTGGGCCACCCTGGCCATGGCTTCCAAAAACCTTTTGATTCCCTGCTCCCCCTTTTTAAAAATGTGGGATGTTGGAGGATCAGGTCTTTTTTTTTTAATTGCACATTCCGATCTCAGCATGGACAGCATACACAGACACGGTTTTGCTCTTTACTCGGCTATGTCTTTTGTACAGGAAAGGGGTCTCCAGTTCCACATATTTGTGTTTCCAATCCCGTGAGAATTCATTTCCTCTAGTTCCTGCAGTCCAGGTTCATAATTTTCCTTTTGAAATTGAGTGACAGCTTCTCATCATGGAAACCCTTGAAGTGAGAGGAAGGTAATACACACGTTCAAGCTATCATTTCATCACCTACCACCTTCCTCATCAGTTATATTATAAAACTGTTATATGATAATGGATGACACAAGGGTCCTCTGATAGTATCAGGAGCTGAAGCTGAGTGAGTGTGAAAATCCCTAGGTGTAGCACTAAGTTGTGGTCGTGAACACTAAGGACCCCACAGGAGTGTTTGTGAATAAACTAATACAGCCATCTTCAATATAGCAGTGTCCCAGGAATAAGGGATCAAGTAAAGAGACTGTGTCCAAGGATAAGCTCCTTTGACTGCTTATCCTGGCTCCAAATTGATGGATAACGCTAGTGACTATAGCTTAACTTTAGTTTGAGTAATCCCTCTTCCTTCAGATACCCAAGGATATGTTTGATAATCCTTAGGGTAAAAATGACATCCACCTAAGTAAGTTTCAAGACTTAATGATAACAGACTTAGGGAAAGGGAAACGGGGAACTGAAGGAAAGAGGTGTAAAGGGAATCCTTGGCTAAAGCTACGGATGGTCAGGTGATGTCAAATCCAAGGTAGTCAGGGTTTGAGATTAGCACTTGAAGAGGTTTGCCTTTCTCATTTGCAACCTGGCCAAGCCAGGTTGCTTAACCTGAACCAGGTTGTTTGATGGTATTGATATTGCTTCTTCCTTGATGATTGATTACAGTGTATCGTATAGAGTCACACAGAAGTTGAGGATATGGTAGTGATCAGAGCTGGATGCAGGTATCCTAAATTGATTTGGCCTACTCAAACCCCAACCAATCCTCCCACCAAAATCCCTTCTCCAAATTGAGAGAGCTTTTGGTCCAAAATCCTGCTATTTATAGTCTGCCTGCAACTGACTTTTGCCCTTGCTGGCTCATGCCAGGCTTGGTTGATTCTAAGTTCCAAACTGCCAATCATTCTGTTCTCCATTTTGTCAATCATTCTGCTCTCTATTTTGCATAGGAGAAATGATATTACAGTTAATAAGTACTAAATTTGAATTTGTTCTATTCTAGAGAGTAGAATGCAGCCACAAAGAATGTAACACCTCCTTTCAAGAACCTTTTACACTAAAGGACTTTAAGGTTTTCTACTAATGCCAAACAATTTGTTGGTTTGGCCCATTTACCCAAAAGGATGCTTGAGTTCATGGATTCATGGATTTCATGAACTGATAAGCTTCTTCTGTATTTTGCTATGGATAAATATCTTACTCTCTAATCACTAAGTAATTATATAATTGTATTAATGAAGAATAGTAATAAAAAATAGGCTAACCCTATGAGTAGAAACCATTGGCTTAAGCTACAATGGCCACCTCAGGAGAAATCCCAAGTCAGGAGAATCAAGCAGAGTGTCTGCTCACATCCAATCCGACAAATTAACTGTCTTCAACCCTTCTTCACTGCCCCTCACCCAAAGTTCTCCAGGGGGGTCCCCTGGAATTCTGAGTGAGGCTCTCCCTGTACCTTTGCAGGGATTCCATGCTTTGCATCTGCACACAACATTTGTGTGTTATATAGAATCAACCTCAGAGTGAATTTGTCAGAGTCAACATATGAATAGGTCATTGATCAGAATCAGTGAATCATAATTTAAGAGCTAGATAGGGCCATCTAGTCCAATCAGCATCTGAAAGGAATCCCTGATACAACAAGAATGGCAAATGCTTATTTATAACATTTGAGGACCAATTAGTTGGCTCTATGCATTGAGAACATGGTCTAGAGGTGGGAGGTCCTGGGTTCAGATCTGACCTCAACACTTCCTAGCTGGGTGACCCTGTATAAGTCACTTAACTCTTATTGCCTCGCCCTTATTTCTCTTCTGCCTTGGAACTAATACACAGTTAATTATAAGACAGATGGTAAGGGTTTTAAAAAATATTTGAACCTTTCTACTTTTGAACTGTTTTTGATCATTAGGAAGGTTTTTTGTTTTGTTCTGGTTTATTTTTACCCCAGTTGTTGTGTTTTTTTTCCACATTTTCACATTCTTCAGTTGTGTCTGATTCTTCATGATCCAATTTGGTGTTTTCTTTAATACTGGAGTGGTTTGTCATTTCTTTCCCCAGTTCATTTTCCAGATGAGTAAGCTGAGGCAAAAAGGGTTAAGTGACTTGCCCAGGGTCACAAAGCTAGTAAGTTATCTGACACCAGATTTCCACTCAGAAAGATTTTGAATCTTCCTGCCTTCAGACCTGGCATTAAGCCCACCTGTTTTCCTCCTAGAAATCAAGCCTAAATTTGCTGATTTGCCATTTCTACCCAGTGCCATTGGTATTGCCCTACAGAATCAAATAGACAGTGTTCCCTTCCACATAACAGTCCTTCAAACACCCGAACACAGCTACACCTCATGTTCCTACTCTGTATTTTACTCTAAGATAAACATCTACAGTTCTTTTAATCCCACCTCACAGAATGTGAACTTAAGGCCCTTTATCATCTCTTGACAATTAGGACAAGCCCTTATTATGGACTTGGCACTGTGTTAAGTGGTGGGAATACAAAGACAAAAAAAGAAACACTTTATGCCCCCAAAAGACCTTATATTCCATCAGGAAACACAATGTGCATATAAGCAAGCATGTAAAATATAGAACAGATAGAGAGATAAATGCAAAATAATTTGGAGGGAGAAGATAGTAACAGCTAGAATAGGGAGGACATAAGTAAAGGCTTCATATGGAAAGTGACACAAGCTGAGCTTTGAAGGAAACTAAGGATTCTAAAGGGAAGAAGTGAAGAGCGAATGTGAGGTAGTGAAGGGAGCAACCAAATAATCATGTCTGTATACCCAACCTGCTCATACTGACTGGTCCTTTCTCACTGATACAAGGTGTCAGATTCAAGATGGTAGATGGAGAGGAAGCATTTTTGTCTAGGTGGCCCAATGTATTTCCTCCTCAATGACCTAGAAAATGTACCAGAATGAATTCTTATTGGAAAAGCCAAGAAAAAAATCATGGTGAGACATTTTTCCAGCCCAATGCAGCATAGGAAGACAAAGAAGACTATAGACACTAGGGTAGAGCCTGACCAGGAGCATGCATGCATTCTCAGAGACAGAATGAAGGCCTAGACATAGCACCAGAACCCAAACTACTGGGACAAAAACAAAGCTCAGGGGATCCCTGCACCAGCAGTGGGTGAAAGAATGGGGGCCATTAGCTCTTTCACTTATTACTGAGGTCTGGGTCACAGATCCAGGGCAGAGAGGAGCAGTCAAAAATGAGAACAGGTCATAGCTATATAATGAGAAAAGAATAAATTATGGAAATAGTTGCATAGCTTTGGTCCTAGGAGCAGAGAGGCAACCCAGGTCTAGCCTTTCATTTGATTACAAAAAAGCAAAACAAAAATCTTTCCTCTTTTCCTGAATCCACTAATATTTTGGGGATGGGGAAGAGTTTTTCCATTAAGTTTTTTTTAAGTCTTAAATAATTTGGATTTTATTAGTTTACCTGTTGAATTTCATGCACAAGTCTATAGAATGTCATCCCTTGAATAAAAAACCATGGAATCTTTCCACTTTAATGAGCTACTGATATATCTTCTGTGAAAGGGAATTTTTATTCACTTTGTCTCCTTTAAGTTAATCAATCAGGAACTTGAAGTATTCCTACTTAACACTTAAAAATGCAAGGGGGGAAAAGGAGGCCTTGGGTTTAATGTATTAAAAGATGGTCGCCAGAGGATTGGACTATTATCGATCCTCAATTAAGAATAATCTCAAGTCAAAATTGACTTTTATGGAAGTTTATTTACAATTAACAAGAAAGAGAGGAAATAAGGAAATAAGAATCTAACCCAGTAGGTAATTTATTACAATCGTCTAATTAATCCAAGTAGATCTTAACTCTTGGCTGAGGATTAGAGGGCCAGAGGCCCGGAGGTGAATGGAGCAAAACTTCATTCACAGAGTCTATTAAAAGAAATATTTTAAGAGAAGTTCAGGAAGATTCAGTCAGTCTTTAAACTCACCACGTGGAATTCAAAGAAGATATTTAAGGCAGTCTCACCAGGGTCTCAGCGTTCCAACACTCCTCCATGAACCAGAAGAGGTCCATCACCAACAAAGAGAGTTCAGGCCCTAACAGACCACAAGCACTGCCCACGGTGGGCAATGCTAGGCAAATTGAAAGGCTGTGATTGATTCCTGAGATGTGAGGAGGAGAGCTGATGGGGTGGAGAAAACTGTATATAAGTGGGATCCTGAGAGAGATTCAGGGTCTTCATTCTAGTTCTTCATTCTTGGAGGTTTTTAACCTCAGGAGTGTGAGATCTGGTGGGATTCTTAGTGGTTCTCAGCGATTTTCAGCGTATTTTGGCAATTCGGATTTCAGCTTCCTGATCTGGACTTTGGATTTTGGTGAAGATTTGGCTTCCAGCATTGGAGATTCTGGCTGAAGAGAGATGTGTACTCAGATAAAACTCTTGCCTCCTTGGTGTGAGAGACTGCCCTTTGAGGCTTAGCCTCTTCTGTGTTGGTTTTTTGGTTGGTGGAATGCCTGACTGGAGACACTCTCATGGACTTGTGAGATTTGGATTCGCATTCGCTTTCACGGTCTGGAGGCAGTAGGATTAGAATTTGGGGTATTTTTAGCTAGGTGACATTTTCTACCTCCTTCCTATATTTCCCACTTTAATATCTCTACCTTGTTGTAAATAAACAGCATTTTGACTTAAGAAATTAATTTTATATCCAGAGATCACAATTCTTTTTTTTTGGCATTATTATTTTTGTCAAACCAAAATTTTAACTATTATACTTACTTGGAGGTTCATAATTTACTGGGCCTGGTCATGGACAGTGCTTAATTACAGACTGCCTATTCTATATAACCTAGACCTGACAACTGCTCTTGGCCAACCAAGTGAAAAAAACATGTAAAGGAGGACAGTTAAGTGGTTCAGTGGATGTAACTCATCTTCCTGAATTAAAATCTGGCCTCAGATTCTAACTAGCTGTGTGAACTTGGACAAATCATTTAACTCTGTGTGCCTCTGTTTCTCCCTGTGTAAAATTAGTTGGAGAATCTTTGCCAAGAAAACCCCAAATGGGATCATGAAGTCAGATGCTGAAAAAACAACTAAATAACAAGAAAGGAAAATGAGGACTTATCTGTATTAGTGGGAATAATGCTTCCAAAGTTTCTTAAAAACTTACCACTGTGATACTTTCTGATATTCTCTGGGCAGTCCTACATTCAAAGATCAAATCCTTACCAACCAGTCTAATTAATTTCTTTATTACCTTTATGACTGCAATGATCTTGGGACCAATATAGAGCAATATACAGTACTAATTATAAGGTGGAAAGTATTAAATAATCAATAAAATGAATCCAGATCACAGCTCAAAGTAAATTAACTGCTTCCTGGCATTTGAAATCACTTAAGGATTGATCTATAAATGGAGATGGATGGATTATTGAATTAAATGACCTCTGACATCTCTTTAAAGTCTAGATTTTTGTGATTTTATAAATCATTCTGTTGGAGAGGCATGATTCACAACATCATCATTATCATCATCCACATTCACGGATCCATTTTAAGTTTGCAAAATACTTTACCTACACTAGTTTATCTAAACCTCAAAACAACCTTATAAGGTTAGGAAATTAGGAAATGGAGAATCAGAAAGGTAGGTGGCTTGTCCATGGTTAAACAGCTGGTGACAGTCATAAGTGGGTTTTGAATCCAGTCGTCCCTCACTCCAATCCCTAGTCTAGATTCAATCCTTATAAGACAATTCTTACCTTATAGACCAGGGGTCGGCAACGTATGGCTCTTGAGCCATATCTGGCTCTTTTGAGGGCCAGATATGGCTCTTTCTGCAGGAGCCACAAAGTTCATTTTTTTTCAGGCGCTGTTACAGGAGCGTACTGTGAGCACTGTATGGCTCTCAAGAAATTACATTTTAAAAAATGTGGCATTCATGGCTCTCATGGCCAAAAAGATTGCCAACCCCTGTTATTGACTGTTCTGCAGACTTCTATGTGAAGTGATTTTTTACATAAAATGAATTTGCTTTTGCTAGGGGACAGAGGGTGGAGGGAAGGGGTCAAGCCTATGGAGGGAGGGGGCTAGTACATTGCTCAAGGACATGTGGGAGATGGGAACAGAGAAGCTCCAGAAGGATGAGGAACACAGGGTTGGGGCCAGCCAAGGGGGTCAGAAACCCATGAGAGAAATAACACAAGAAGCAGATGTGGGAATCTGACATGGTACTGGGGACACATATGGAGAGATGATCGATACATTAGGCAAAAGCACAAGCAACTGGTTAGAGCAGGATAAAAGTCTCATCTCTAGATGATACTCTCAAGCCAAGCCCCTATCTAGTGGTGGTGGCAGTGACAGTGGGGGGGTCTCTCCCTCCCTCTTTTTTTTTCTTCTCTCACTTGGAGGAGATTATTTTTAGCATCTTTTAAAATTTCTTTTTTTTTTTTTTTTTGGCAGGAGAGGTCATTAGTGAGGAAGAATGAAGATTACCAGGTAAGGCAGGAGTAGTGAGAAGAATACAATGATGTATAGAATAGTTAACATAAGCATTTGGGGAGACTCTTTCAGAATCCTTCATGCAAATATCAGATTTGATTAATGTGAATTTACCTAGTGGGAGATCTATTTGTATTGATTATAGCCTAAGTTTAAGCTTCATTGACAAGAGCAATAAATAAGTGACTCACAATGGAGTTATTGACCAATACAGAGCAATATACAATACTGTTTCTAAGGTGGAAAGTATTAAATAAATAATCAATAAAATGAATCCAGATCACAGATCAAAGTAATTTAATTGCTTCCTGGCATTAATATTTACTCTGAGAAAGGAAAAATTATCACATTCTAAATAATGAAACCACTAAGAATAAGGTCTACAATTGGTAAAGGATTATGAAAACTGAAAAATGTAAGCTCATTTGCCCAATAGTCAATCCTTTCTCTCCTTGTCCTAATCTTATTTTTATTATGTAAAATTACTTTTTTTTTTTGCAAAATGGAATATAGGTAAATAGGAATAAGGTCTCAGGATAAAAATGTTTCTAGTTAAGATCTAATTCTAAGATGTATAAGGAATTGATTCAAATTTATGATAGTGTCATTCCCAATAGGAAAAAAAATGGTCCAAGGAAATGAATAGGTTGTTTAAAAAAATTAAATGCAAGCTAACAATGATCAGTTGAAAAATGTTCTAAATCACTAATAATTAGAGCAGTTCACTGCTGACAGGTTTTAGCTCACATATATCTTTAACTGTAAAATAGGAATAATAACAGTATCTACTTCATAGGATTTTTGTATCAAATAATACTTATAATGCACTTAGTTAGCATTGTGCCTGGCAATATATAAGTACTTATTCCTTTCCTTTCCCCTTCGTCTATCAAACCAATAACAAAAGAGGAAAATGACAAATGCTGGAAGAATTGTGAGAAAACAGGTACACGAGTGCACTATTCATGGATCTGCGAATTGGTACAATTGTTCTGAAAAATAGCTTCTAACTATGCTCTCAAATTACCAAGCTTCATACCATTTCACACAGTTATACCATTACTGGGACTCTTTTCCAAAGAAATTAAAGAAAAGAATCCATTCATACAAAAATATTTATAGAAGCTCTTTTTGTGGTAGTCAAAAATTGGAAACTATGGAATTGTCCTTCTTTTAGGAAATGGCTCTATAAATTGTGACATATAAATTTAAAGGAATCTCATGTGCCACAAAAGCAATGCTGACATGAACAATTTCAGAGGAAACTGGAAATAAATTTACGAACTAATACAGAACAAAACAACCAGGAATAGAACAAAAAAATTATAAAATGATAACATTGTGGAAAAAGAAATAACTTTGAAAGATTTTAGAATTGGTCAATTCAATGATAATCCATGAGTCCAAAAGAATGATGGCAAAAAATACCTTTTACTTCTGTATTTGTTATTATTTCAAATGTTATAAAACCAAATGAAACAAGCTTTTCCATATGTATAGAAAAAGAAGATACTACGCAAAGGTAATCACAGATCTTCTATGTTGTTTAGCTTATTTTTCTTCATATTTAAGTAATAGATCTCATCCAAAAGTGTCCTAGCACCTCCCCACTTTCCCCACATCATATAGGATATCTTCATGAAGGCCAGCATGTCCATGTCTTTCTTTCTGTTAACTTTCTGGAGATAACATTCTCAGTTTATTCTTCCAGTATTAATTCTGTGGCTATGCATAATGCTCTCCTTGTTCTACTTGTTCCACTGTTAATTATCTCATAAAGTTTCTTCCAGATATTTTAAAAATCCATCTGTTCATCATTTCTGATGGCCCAGTAGTAGTCCATTACAATCATATACCACAGTTTTTTTAATCATTCCCCAGTTGGTGAGAATCCTCTCAGTTTCTAATTCTTTGCCACCACAAAGAAAGCTGATATAAATATTTTGAAACATATGAGGTCTTTTCTTCTTTCCTTGAACTCTTCGGAAAATAAGGATATACACAGTTTTATAATTCTCTGTGTGTAATTACAATTTGCTTTCTAGAAAGTCTGGATCAGTTCACAGCTCTAGCCACTTACTTTTTAACAGAAAAGTGATGAACTTGAGAAAGAGACAAAGATTTTTCAGCATGACTTATGTGGGAATTTTTTTAACTGAAATATGCAGATATACATTGAGGTATTTGCTTTTGTTATTTTATTTAAGAGAGAAGGTGGTAGTAGAAGCAGATGAATTATTAAAGGGAAAATTAAAAGCATTATCTTCATTGTCCTTCCTGAAAAAAATTAAATATCGATTTTACTTTCACTTCTCTTGAAAAAAATTGTATCTTTGTCGACAGTTTGTTTTAACATTATATTTATTTCTGAATCTATTCCTCCCACTAAAGCCATCTCTTATAAGAATAATCTAAAATAGATAAAAGCCATTCATTAGAACTAACTACACATTAAGCATATCTGATCGTATATATAATAATCTCTTCCTTTGAAACCCACCTCTGTAATAAAGGGAGGGAGTTTCTTCTATTGTTCCATTTCCAACCTGTCATGGCTGAATGACGTAGCAGTGATTAGGCCCAAACTAATCAGATATTAAGGATGATTCACAAACTGGATAGTACTGTCATAGTTTATTAGAGGCAGTGCCTGAAGCAATCAATTCAACAATAATAAGAGAAAGGAAATGAAGACAACAGTATCTTTACCAATAATGACAACAAAAACCAACAGTGGTAGCAGCAAGAAGCCTAAAACACAACCTCAAACACTCCTGGGCAGTGGGAAGTAGAAAGTGCTATGATTTGGCAGCTCCCAATTTCAGCTAATTATTCTTCCTAACTAGATACTATAATGTTATTGGTATAGTGATATGCCCTCAATCTTATCATATTCTAAATCTGGGCACCCATTTGCCAAGATCCATTTGCCTCTCCCTAGTTACTTTTCTCCTCACAATTCATCCTTCCTCCTTAAAGATCAAAACATTTCAAATGAATCATTAGTAATCTCCTATAAGGAAAAGCTTAAGGGCAGTTTGGATTTAAATAATAGAACCATCAATATTATTTTTATTTGCTCACTGTTAGCAGAGGAGAAAAAAAAAGCTGAGATAGCCATTTTTTTTTGTTGTTTAATTGTTTTCAGTCATGTCTGACTCCTTGGGGTTTTCTTACCAAAGATGCTAGAGTAGTTTGCCATTTCCTTTCCCAGCTCATTTTATACATAAGGCAACTGAGGTAAACAGGATTCAGTGACTTGCCCACGGTCACGAAGCTAGTAAGCATCTGAGAAGACATTTGAGACTTTCTGTCTCCAAGTCCCATGCTCTATCCATTGTGCCACCTACCTACCTGCCCCAAAATAGCCATAGAAAAGTTTATCTTTCTCTCTCAAAGACCCCACTTACAATGGTGCTGTTAGAGAACAAATTCCCTAGAATGAAAGATAGTTGCCTTTTGAGCACTTAAAATGAGCTCTACTCATTTCCCCACAGAAAAGCACTAAAAGCTTCAAAACTGAATCATCCATTTCAACATCATGAAAAATAAAGTGTTGCTAAATGAATCAGAATTCTTAAGTTTCTGAGGTACAATTGCAGCTGCTTAACCAAAACTACATCTGGGCAAACTTTTGACTTATAACTTGGATTAGTTCCACCTCCATCAGTCAGTCTGCTTAGGTAGCCGACAACATAACCATCAAGCAGGGAGAGGGTGTATTAAAGAGAAATCTGGGTGAGTTCCGTCAGTCATATATAAAGACTTCATTTCCCCAGTTTTACTATATCAATAGAGACTATGTCAAGTGCAAAAGAAATTCTTCGAAGTTTTCCTTCCTCATCTTGACAAGTTGTTTTCTGAAACATAAAACCAATCTACCTCACTTCTTTGTAAAGGTGGAATTCTATGGCCATGAAACACTGACTACACTGTTGACCCTGATCAAAGATTTTGATTGATTTTCCTAAATTACTTTTTTTTGTCCCATTTTCTTATGTCTTTTTTGTTGTAAGGGTTATCTCACAGGTGGTGGAAAAGAGTAGGAATATGTTAAGAAACAAAGGTCCTTTAAAAGCAACAGATAGAAATCAAAAATCTAAAAAAAGAGGGAAAAAATGGAATGTCTTCCCAAAGAAGGAAGTGTCTGTTTATAAATTATTATTCAGACCCGAGAAGTCAGAGCAGAAAGACAGAAAAATATCTTTGGCTAGAAGAATAAGGACAAATTGGTGTCAAGAGCTGGTCAGACCACGTATCTGAAATTAGTGGAAACAATTGACAAGGAATCCAAAATGGTGAGATCAAGTTTTCTGAGAATGTAACTATAACAGTTCAAAGAAGCTACTATATTCCAAACAGACAGTAGGACCCACTCAAGACAATTCAATAATGAGACATAAGTTTTGGCTCAGCCAGAGGCTTTTTGAAAGAAAAAAAAAACACATTACCTTTCATTTTAGTATAAATAGTATCAGTTCTAAGACAAAAACGTGGTAAGGGCTGGGCAACAAGGGTTAAGTTACTTGCCCAAGGTCACACAGCTGATAAGTGTCTGAGTTTAGATCTGAGACTAGGTCCTCCCATCTCTAGGTCTGGTTCTCTAACTACTCAACCATCTAGCTGCCCCACAAAAGCTGATTTTAATATATGGCCTGTTAGGACAGAATCTCCTTTCAAGATTTGATCAATCCTGACAGGCAAATAAACGATTATTTCTGACTTCTTTGAAAGTTTAGCTCCTAACGTGCTCAGCAAGAAGCACATGTAAAACTTTGTAAATTTTAACTTCTTTTCCATAACTTAGCTCTAAGTCTTAATTTCCTCAACTATAAAATGAGATTTGAATTAGAAGGGCTATAAGCACCCTTCTACATTCAAGATTCTGTGATTCTTTGAGCAGAATCTACATTAAAATAAAGTATTGATATCTTTTGTATTTATATCATCATTTCCAAAAATATCTTCCTCTTCTCTACTACCCATACAATTGCAATGAGTATGTATGTACAAATCAATGGTTATGGATACATGAATGCTATAACCCTTGTAATAAATATATAATTTTTTAAAGAGAGGAAAAAAGAGTAATTCAGAAAACTATCAACTGAGTCTGGTAATATATGCACAGCCCCTTGCCTCTAGAAAGAAGGAAGGAAAAGGTTGATTTAAAAAAATCTTCTCCCTGAACAAGCTTGGTCATTAAAATTATATAGTATTCAATTTGGTGTAGTGGATAGAGTGCCAGGTCTAGAGTTAGGGGAAAACAAACAAACAAACAAACAAAAAAGCCTGAGTTCAAATTTGACCTTAGAAACCATCTAGTTGTGTGACTCTAGTCATTTAATCTCAGTTTCTTCATCTATAAAATATAGATAATAATAATCCCTACATCCCAAGATTGCTGTGAGGATCAAATGAGATAATACTTATAAAGCATTAGCATAGTGCCTGGTGTATAGTAAATGTCATATTATATAGTATTATATAGTAAATGACATGATTTATATTTTTTTCCTTCTGTTCTTTCCATTTAGTTTATTGTCATTACCATGCAGCATGTTGCGTTCTTGGTTCTGCTTACCTCACATTGTATCAGTTCATATAACTTCTGATGCTTCTTTGAATTCTTCATATTCATTGTTTTGTATGGCCCAATAATATTCTATTGCATTCATGTAATAGAATTTCTTTAGCCATTCCTCAACTGAAGAACATCTACTTTGTTTCTTGTCCGTTACTACTACAAAAAATGCTATATGAGCATTTTGTTGCATATGGGATTTTTCTTCTTATAGAATCTTTCATTTTATCTTTCATCCCCTTAGTCCAAGGAGTATAACTAAAGTAGTGGAATTTCTGGATCAAAGGAATGACTATTTAAGTTGATTTCTTGGCAGAATTCTAAATAAGTTTTTGCATTTTAATAGGGAGCTCCTGAAAATCAAGAGTCCCTAAAGAGACATAGGTTTATAGATCTAAAATAAAAAAATACCCTAGAGACCATTAAACCCAATCCCTTCATTTTGCAGATTAATAAACTAAGATACATAGAATTTAAGGGACTTAAATAGAGTCACACAGCTTGTAAGTGTTTGATGTGGAATCTGAACTCATGTCTCCTTGATTCCATATATGAGACCCTATTCATTATACCTAAATGTGGGATGGCTATTCTCTAAAATTCCCCTTATAAAAACAATGCTTAAGTTTCACCCAAAAGCAGGTATGCCCTGAACTTTAGTACAGTTGAATGGATAATAACTACTACTTGTAGATACTGGAATGTAGCTGTGAAAGTCAATGCACTGGGGCATTGCCTTTTGTCATAAGACACTATAATTAATGTCTTATGTGAAAGGGACTAGATATTGAGTTTTTTAAAAAGAGTGTAGGAAGTGTAGCATTTCCTCTCTGAAGGGCAAGCCATTCACTGTTTTTTGTAGTTCTCCCACTAAGCAGGAAAGATGGGCATCAATATAGATATAGCACAACACATCTTGGAGGAAAGAGGACCACACAGTAAAAGATATGTTTTTGCTTTTGTTCTTCCATTAAGGATGTTCTTAATTAGTGATTGATGAATCCAACGCTATCTGGGGCTGTTGAACTCTTCCTTTGCGATCTCCAGACTCTTTTTCCAGTTATTTTGACTTTGGCAAAGCACGTTTTGACCTTAAGTTTTCAACCCGCATAGCTTTGAAAAAGAAACTTAAATAGGGGTGTTTCTGATCTCCTTACACTTACCTCATCAAAGTATGTTTTCCTACTGACTATTTGATGTCTAAGAGACCTCATTAGGAACCCATTTTATATGCCTGTTAAAACAGTCTCTTTCCCTTAGGAAAAGGAAGTCGCATTCTACAAGAGTGCAAAACCCTCTGAAATCTCTCAAGGATACAATCAAATTTGGAGCCCTACTCTTAAGTATTTCCAAAGCCCAGCCAGCACTCCTCCATCATCTGTCTGCCATTGCTAGAGGAAACCAGACCCACCTGGGAAGGGCTAGTCACTGACCCACCTTATGATAGTTAGTTCATACCTGGTGGCATGTGGGTTTCCAGTTACTTCCTCTGGCTCCAGGAAATTGTTGCATTTTAATGCACAATATTTGAAAGGAAGCCAGTCAAAGCTCTGTTGCTGATCACTAATGCACCTAGACCTATGAATAATATCTCCTGAAATTCAAGCTTGGGCACAATATAGAAACTAAGTTTAAATGAGAGAGATAGAGACAGACAGACAGACAGACAGACAGAGAGAGTGAGACACAGAGAGACAGAGACAGAGACAGACAGAGAGACAGATAAATACAGAGGTAAATGAAAAGTAAATAAATATATGAATATATAAATGAACATAAATGAAAGGATGATAAATAACTCAATAAATGTTTAAAATAGATATATAAATAAATGGGCATATGGATGAATGAATAAATAAAAGGTTAAGAACCCCTGATCTAGAAGAAGCCATTCTCACACAAGTGGAAAACAAATAAAGGCAAGTTTAAATTAATGTAAAGAATATATTTAAAAAAAATTTTTTTTTAAACCCTTGTACTTCGGTGTATTGTCTTATAGATGGAAGATTGGTAAGGGTGGGCAATGGGGGTCAAGTGACTTGCCCAGGGTCACACAGCTGGGAAGTGGCTGAGGCCGGGTTTGAACCTAGGATCTCCTATCTCTAGGCCTGACTCTCACTCCACTGAGCTACCCAGCTGCCCCCGAGAATATATTTTTAACAATTAGAGATGTCTGAAAGTGAAATGGCTTTCCTCAGGAGATGATTCCTCCCTCACCACAAGTAGTCAGGGGTTAATCACTTAGCAGGAAATGTTGATTAGATGAATTCTTGTGTAAATATAGGTTAGAATAAGTGGCTTTAGAGGTACCTTCCAGCTTTTAAATTCTATGATTTTGTGACTTACTGCAGTGCACTTGGATGAATGTTAATCCAAGGAAAGACAATAAGAACTGTTCTCTAATGCCATTGTCACAGTAGTGATGTTATAACGATCACACTCCATAGTTCTAGAACATTTCATAATTAGAAGGGGCTGACATCCTTTTTTCCTTAGATGGCATATGGTCCTGAGCCCCCAAAAGCATTTGTTACAGGATAAATGGATAAGCCAATCATGCTTGTAGAGACAGAAGTCATTTTTCTAAAGGTGGTAAACTGTGCATTAGATACAGAAATCATACCATTGAATTTTGTCATGGGAAGCTGAAGACTGGGTACAGAATTTCTACTTAAAAAATGATCTTAGTGATTGAGATGACAACCTACACTAGCAGAAGATGGACTAAATGTACAATAAGACAATAGGGACTAATCTTGGGATTTTTTGAACAAAGGAGTGACACAAATTGATATGAAAACATATTATATGGTCAAGCTTATCTGTAAATGAAAGAGATGTAACTCCCTCTTTTTTTTTTTAAAGAGGTAAGAAACTAAACATAGAACACTACAAATACTGAGAAACAAAGTACAATTAGAAAAAGAGAAACAAAATTCAGTAACATTTGAAGAAAATATGATCTTTAGAGAAACAAAAGATGCTGTTCTAAAGGACAGACTGAATGGTGATGATTTAAGGATAATAAGTCTTCCTCAAGAAAAAAAGCCAAAAATCCCTGAACAACATAATGTAAGAGAAAATACAAGAAAACTGTTCAATTTAGGATCACAGAAAATAATGGGATAACCAAAAGAATCCACAGATCCTATCAAGAAAATAAACAGGGGTTCCAGGTTAAGATGGCGGCAGAGTAAGAAGCAGCTCCTAACCTCTCCTGACCGAAACACACAAAACTCCTCAAGGGGACATAAAAACAAGTCCAGATGAACAGAGGAACCCCACAACAGGGCACAGCGTGGAAGGTACGTGGAATCGAGGCATTTCCATACTATAAAGGGGTGAAACAGCTCTCATTAATCTCGGGCTGAGCAACCACCCCACCCCCACCCCCTCCACACACAACACCTATAGCGCCAAAGCCAGCTAAAAAGAAATAGAGCAAGTTTGGGACACCCATCGAGTCATTTGCAGCTCCAGGGCCTGTTCCCGAGAGCAGCAAGATTTAGGACCCCAAAAAGCTAATGAACGCACACAAAATCTGAGCGCGGGAGCAGGGTGCCGAGAGCAGGCGTAGGGCGCAGAACTCGGGCTCAGAGCGCAGGCACGGGATGGGGCGTGGGTGGAGGCAGACACAACCACTAGCTAAAGCTCTGAAACCCTGAGTGGGGAACCAGTGCAGACGGGTATACGCCTGTGGAAGCAGCGCCCTGAGACTTGTAAAGAAACCTCCTGCAGAGGATCAAGCAAAGGGGTCCACCAGGGGGCTTGACCGCGGACAGACCCTGAGCGCGAGGATAAACCTGAGAAGCTGCTGGGCTAACGATGGCTACCCAGTCTCAGGAAGTTCAGAAGAGAAAGATTAACAACAAGAAAAAGAAGTCTTTAACACTCGACAACTTTTACACAGAGAAAATACAGATAATCGAGCAAACAGAGGAGGAGAACAAACAAGCATCAGGACCCTCCTCAAATAAGGAAAACTCCTCACAAGCAATGGAAGAGTTCAAAACTGAGATTTTGAGGAAAATGGAAGAGATCTGGCAAGAAAATAACTGTTTAAATGGTAGAATCTTGCAATTGGAAAGTGAGGCTCAGAAACCAAATGAACTGATGAGCAAATTGAACACCAGAAATGACCAGATTGAAAAGGAATACCAGAAGATTATGGCCGAAAACCAGAAGATTATAGCTGAAAACCAGAAGATTACAGCCGAAAACCAGAAGATTACAGCCGAAAATCAAAAGATCATAGCAGAAAACCGAAAGATTATAGCCAAAAATCAATCCGTAAAGGCTAGAATTGAGCGAGTAGAAACTAATGATCTCTCAAGACAACGAGAACAAATAAAACAAAGTCAAAAGACTGAAAAAATAGAAGGAAACATGAAATATCTCAATGAGAGAGTGACAAACCAAGAAAACCAGTCTAGAAGAGACAATTTGAGAATTGCTCTTCCAGAAAAACCAGAAATTAATAGAAACCTGGAGTCCGTACTAACAGAAATAATTCACCAAAATTGCCCTGAAGTCCTACAACAAGAGGGCAATATAGACATTGAAAGGATTCAGAGAACACCTGCGACATTCGATCAAGAAAAGAAAACACCCAGAAATATAATTGCCAAATTCAAGAGTTTCCAAGCAAAAGAAAAAAATCTTACAAGAAGCCAGAAAGAAACAATTCAAATATCAAGGAGCACCAATCAGGATCACACAGGATCTGGCAGCCTCCACGCTAAAAGATTGCAAGGCTTGGAATACAATATTCAGAAAGGCAAGAGAGCTGGGCCTGCAACCACGGATCAACTACCCATCAAAATTGACTATATTTTTCCAGGGGAAAGTATGGGCATTCAACAAAATTGAAGAATTCCAGGTATTTGCACAGAAAAGACCAGGGCTAAATGGAAAGTTTGATATCCAACCCCAAAAATCGAGAGAAACCTGAAAAGGTAAATAAGATACAGAGGGGAAAGAAAGAAAACTTATAATTTTTAAATTTGCCTTTTTAAGGGCCTCTGTGAGATCTAATTATCTGTATTCCTATGTAGAGAAATGTTATGTATAATTCTCTGTAGTGAAGTCTATTCACTATTATAGTATTCACTATTATAGTAATCAGAAGAATAATTCACAGGGTGAGGGTGGAACACTAAATAATCTAAGATG
>NC_058131.1:531493726-531528024 GCF_016433145.1 Gracilinanus agilis
CTGGGAAATTTGGAAAACAATATGGGAGAGATTAGGCCTAGATCAACATCTCACACCCCACACCAAGATAAATTCAGAATGGGTGAACGTCTTGAATATAAAGAGGGAAACTATAAACAAGTTAAGTGAACACAGAATAGTTTACTTGTCAGATCTGTGGGAAAGGAAAGACTTTAAAACCAAGCAAGAGTTAGAGAAAATTACAAAATGTAAATTAAATGGTTTTGACTATATTAAACTAAAAAGTTTTTGTACAAACAAAAACAATGTAGTCAAAATCAGAAGGGAAACAACAAATTGGGAAAAAATCTTTATAACGAAAAACTCTAATTACTCAAATATACAAGGAGTTAAAGCAATTGTATAAAAAAATCAAGCCATTCCCCAATTGATAAATGGGCAAGAGACATGAATAGGCAATTTTCAGGTAAAGAAATCAAAAGTATCAATAAACACATGAGAAAGTGTTCCAAATCTCTAATAATTAGAGAAATGCAAATCAAAACAACTCTGAGGTATCACCTCACACTTAGCAGATTGGCTAAAATGAAAGAAGGGGAGAGTAATGAATGTTGGAGGGGATGTGGCAAAATTGGGACATTAATGCATTGCTGGTGGAGCTGTGAACTGATCCAGCCATTCTGGCTGGCAATTTGGAACCATGCTCAAAGGGCTATAAAAGAATGCCTGCCCTTTGACCCAGCCATACCATTGTTGGGTTTGTACCCCAAAGAGATCATAGATAAACAGACTTGTATGAAAATATTTGTAGCTGCGCTTTTTGTGGTGGCAACAAATTGGAAAAGGAGGGTATGTCCTTCAATTGGGGAATGGCTGAACAAACTGTGGTATATGCTGGTGATGGAATACTATTGTGCTAAAAGGAATAATAAACTGGAGAAGTTCCAGGCGAACTGGAGAGACCTCCAGGAACAGATGCAGAGCGAAAGGAGCAGAGCCAGAAGAACTCTGTACACAGAGACTGATATACTGTGGTAAAATTGAATGTAATGGACCTCTGTACTAGCAGCAATGCAATGACCCAGGACAATTCTGAGGGATTTATGGTAAAGACGCTACCCACATTCAGAGGAAGAACTGCAGAAGTGGAAACACAGATGAAAAACAACTGCTTGAACGCATGGGTCGGGGTGGACATGATTGAGGGTGTGGACTAGAAACTACCACACCAATGCAACTACCAACAATTTGGAAATTGGTCTTGATCAAGGACACATGACAAAACTAGTGGAAATGTGCATCGGCCATGGGTGAGGGGAGTGGGGAGGGTGAAGGGGAAAGGAGGAGCATGAATCATGTAACCATGTTAAAAATGAATATTAATAAATGTTTAAAAAGTAATAAAAAATATATTAAAAAAAATAAAGAAAAAAGAAAATAAACAATCAAAAAATTATACTGCAAACTCTATGACAATAGTGGTTAAAAGTAACATTTCAAGTAATAAACAACAAATTCTGCTACAAACAGGAAGAGGATTTCCAAAATAAAAGAAAGGTAATTCAAATAACATGACTTTGTGTATCTATGAGAAATCACAAAAAGATATTGCGATAATCTTAGCAAGTGGTAGTATGGATTGAGATGGATGAAAGAGATATTACAGAATAGGAATGAGTATTATTTGGAAAATAGCAGAATGAGAGGGAAAAATCAATGATAATCCTTAGGTTTTGACAACATAGAACAGAAGTTTTATATTGTGCCATAACAGAAAATGCAAATCACAAGAAAAAAACATTATGAGGAGAAAAAATAAACTCTGTTTTGGACACATTGAACTTTAACTTCCTGTGCGACTTTGGATGGAGATGTTTTAGGACAGTTGAGAAGCTATATGAAGATCTCAGAATATATGTCAGTATCAAATCTGAAAGTTGTCTATATAGAAGCTTTAAGAGTTAATTAGAGGGGCAGCTGGGTAGCTCAGTGGATTGAGAGTGAG
Organism: Gracilinanus agilis; assembly: GCF_016433145.1. Classification (NCBI taxonomy): domain Eukaryota; kingdom Metazoa; phylum Chordata; class Mammalia; order Didelphimorphia; family Didelphidae; genus Gracilinanus; species Gracilinanus agilis. The sequence continues at coordinate 531,495,693 of NC_058131.1, forward strand.
GCCTAGAGACGGGAGGTCGTAGGTTCAAATCTGGCCTCAGACACTTCCCAGCTGTGTGACCCTGGGCAAGTCACTTGACCCCCATTGCCCACCCTTACCACTTTTCCACCTAGGAGCCAATACACAGAAGTTAAGGGTTTAAAAAAATAATAACTATAAAAAAAGAGTTAATGAGCTAGCCAAGGGAAAAAGCCTTAAAAAATAACAATGTTAATGGTTGATAAAATAGAATGAAGAGCCAGTGAAAGAAAAAGATATAATAATTAGAAAATAGGACTCAGGGGCAGGTAGGTGGCTCAGTGGGTTGAGAGCCAGACATGAGGTCCTGGGTTCAGATCTGACCTCAGACTTTATCTAGCTGTATGACCCAAGGCAAATCACTTAACCCACATTGCCTAGCTCTTACCACTCTTCTGCCTTGGAACCAATATGCACTATTGATTCTAAGAAGGTAAGGGATTAAAAAAAACACAACCTTAAGTAAAAATAAACTAGGAGGAGAAAAGGTAAAGTAATTTTCTAAGGCTTTTCCCCTTGGAATCTCATTAACTTGGCTATCTCATTAACTCTTAAAGCTCCAATATAGACAACTTCCAGATTTGGTACTGACATATTCTGAGATCTTCATATAGTTCCTCAACTTTCCATAAACTTACTTGAAGTAAAAGGAGAGGATAGTCAATGTTGTCAAAGCTATAGCGAGATTAAAGAGGGTTAAGACTGAAATGGAGGAGAATGTAATGATCAAGAGGCCCCTGTAGACCTTTGAGAAGGAAGATACAAATGAAAGATGAAGTTGGAAACCATATAGTAAAGGGTTGAAAAGGGAGTAGGAAGCAAAGTGGAAACATTGGGTTTGGACATTTTTTCAAAAAATGTAATAATAAAGGGGAGAAGAGACATGGAAAGTTAACTAGATGGAATAGAAATGACAAGAGAATGAATACCTGAACACATTTATAAGCAAATAGAAAGGACATAAAGGAAAGGTGAAGTTTGAAGATGAACAGTAAAAGAGAATGACTAAAAGAGCATGATCTTAAAAGACATAGTAGAGCATTCTGGAAGGCAATTTGGAATTATGCCCAAAGGGCTTTAAAAGAAGGAATGCCTTTTGATCTGGCAATACCACTACTAGGTTTGTACCCCAAAGAGATTTAAAAAATAGGGATGGACCTCTTTGTATAAAAATATTTATAGCAGTGCTTTCTGTGGTGGCAAAAAATTGGAAAATTAGTGGTTGTCCCTTGATTGGGAAATGGATAAACAAATTGTGCTATCTGATGGTGATGGAATACTATTTTGTTATAAGGAATGATGAATTGCTTGATTTCTTTAAGATCTGGAAAGACCTAAATGAACTGATGCGGAGTGAAATAAGCAGAGCAAGGAGAACATTATACACAGTAAGTGAAGCATTATGGGACAATCAAATGTAATAGACTTGTCTACTAATAGCAAGGCAATCATCCAGGACAATTCTTAGACACTTATAAGACTGCTATCGACAAATAGAGAAAGAACTATTGGAGTAGAAATGCAGAAGAAAAACATATGATTTATCACCAATTTATATGGGTATATAATGTGGGTTTTTTGTTTTTAAAGATTACTCCAATACAAAAATTAACAAAATGGAAATAGATTTTGAGTAATAATACATGTATAACCTAGTGGAATTGCTTGTCAACTCTGGGGTGGGGAAAGAGAAGTGGGGAGAGAGACAACATGAATCATGTAACCAGGGGAAAAGAATAAAAAAATTAAAATAAAAGAAGTGGTGGGGGACTGATTCATAGAGAAGTGGGAATAAAAATATGGTGGACAAGATAAACTTAAAGAATGTTTACTTCATGCAACAGAAACCAGTTCAAGTTCTCTCCTTTTTACCAAATGAATGATGTTGCTTTAATTGGATTCTGATATGTTCCAATTGTCCTCTCTTCTCTTTCCTCCCTTGTTTTGAGGGGAAAAAAAGAAATATCACTTCAAAATAAGAGAATCAGAACCTAGGATATATTGTTTAAGACTAAATGCAAATTAATCAGTAGGATGGCTCTGTGGAGAAGAAGATGAAGACTTTAAGAGAGACTTACTTAAAAGTATCAGAAAAAAAAACCCAGTATCATGGCCCTAGATAGACCTTAAATATTGATTAGGTTCCCAGGGGGATTAAAACCCTATATGACATAGCTGTGAAATAACTTTGAGGATTTCCAGGGTTATCTAATCCAAATATGTATACTTATAATTATTAGGGTTATACAATCATATGAACATATGAAGCTGGAATGGACCTTAGAATTCAACCACTTAGTTATCATTGGTTATTATCATTCACATTTGTTTGAGATCTGAAGGAATGGTCTTCACATAAGTCTCTATCTTACTATTACTCTTTTATATCTAATGTTCTATTGACTCTTTCCTAAGTGGATGCCTGCTGCTTTTTGAACTTAAATAGAAGCATTAAGGACTCAATGTCATCAACTATAGTCTCACTGAAAACATCTTTTGTAAAAATCCAGTGGTAGTTGGAATAATGGAGATGATATACTACATTTTGTTCCCACATGACTTTTATTTCCTATGTTACATCCATATATTTTGACATTTTTTCCATGTAGCTTATAATTGGTGAACATTTCATAAGATGACATGTATTAAAAACATTGTTCTCAAGTTTTTTTATGAATCAATGGTAAATTCAAACAATCGTAGAGCAATAGTTTATTCTATGATGATAGAATTTTCCAGAATTTTTAGGTCTGTATTTCTGATATGGGGGTTTGCTGTCTGTTAATTTAGGAAGGATAGAGAGCCTCTGAAGTGTCATTCTAGTTTTCAGATCATGTCTTGCTAAGTCTTGAGTAGGCGATATATTTTTGTAACACATAATGTTATATTCACAGTTTCTACTATTTTCTTGCATGGCTTGTTTGCATTGATCAGCATATCTGGCCTCATTAAGCAAAATCCTCCCATAATTTCTAGTGGCAGTAACTTAGTCTTGCATCTCTCATAAACTCCTCCCCTTTTATATACAAATTCCTATGACTCAGCCTTTTGTTTGACATTTATTTGGGGAAATATTGTTGGTTAGTTCATGTGGTTATCTCCCATGGAAAGTATTTTTGTTTCCACTCTTGAATCTTAACAGTTTCATAGGCTCCATCTAGAGGTAAACTGATAGTGGGTACATTCAATAACTCCACTCCCATGTTCCTCTTGTCAGCCTTAACTTGTACCATAAGTATTTCTGAAAGATTTTGATCTATTTATTTTGCAACCTGAGAATATATACTAATCCTCTCACTCCTTTTTGGTAATGAAAGAATTCTAGTTCTAAAGCAGAGAACATGGGTTTAAAACCTACCTCTGATGTTTGCTTACCATCTGCATGATCTCATGCAAATCACTTAAGGTTGGGCATACAGTTTTTTTCTTTGTAAAATGATGGAGGAAATTGAGATGGTTTCCAAAGTTCCTTTCACCTCTACCTCTACAAACCCATGTTTTTCTAATAGCTTCCTTGGGTGTGATAGGCACAATGTTTTGTTAATATTATGTCTTTTTATGCCTTCTAAATCCATTTTGCAATTATTATTACCAATCATTTATAGCATACTTATTATAGAATATGAATAACTTACATATTGATTTATTTTATAAGATGTTCAGAGACTCTTATTTTTAACCTTAGGAAATACCAAATGGGAAGTCATATAGAATGAAAAGCCAGTGAGGAAAATAATGTATTAAATTAGAAATGATGTATATTGTTGTGTATGTATGTTTATGTTTTTGTTCAGTTGCTTCAGTCATGTCTGATTCTCTGTAATCTCATGGTGGGGCTTTCTTAGCAAAGATAATGGAGTAGTTTGCTATTTCCATTTTCAGCTCTTTTTACAGATGAGAAACTGAGTCAAACAGGGCTGTGTGACTTGTCAGAGTCACACAGTTATTAAATTGAACTTATGTAAATGAGACTTCCTGATTTCAAGCCCATTGCTCTATCCATTGTGCCACTTAGCTGTCCATACATATATGTATATAGTTGGGATTTCTCTATAGATCATATAGATTATATCTATTTTAGATTATATTTGTCTGTTATATATGTATGTATGTAAAACTGTGTGTGTCCTTTGACCATCAATGCCACTAGTAAGTCTGTCTCCCAAAGAGATTGAAGAAAAGGTAAAGGATCTCTATGTAAAAAATATTAATAGCAGCTCTTTTTGTGGTGACAAATAATTGGAAATTGAGAGAAAGCCCATCAATTAAGGGATGGCTGAACAAGTTGTGGCAAACTTAAGAAACAATGAAGGAAATAGTTTAAGAAAAATCTAGCAACTTACAAGAACTTATACAAAATGAAATGAGCATTAAAGAACATTGTACACAATAAGCAATATTATAAGGATGATCAAGTGAGAAAGACTTAGCTATTCTAATCATTAGAATGATCCATAATTCTGAAAGATTCATGATGAAAAATGGTGAACTCTGAATGTGGACTGAAGCATATATTTGTCATTTTACTTTTTAAAAAATGTTAAAAATTGTGCATACCCTTTGATATAGTAATACCGCTACTAAGTTTATATCCCAAAGAAATATAAAAAGGGGGGCAGAAAAAAGATATACTTGTACAAAAATATTTATAGCAGTTCTTTTTGTAGTGACAAAGAATTTGGAACTGAAGAGATGCCCATCATTTGTGGAATGGCTGAACAAGTTGTGGTATATTATGGTGATGGAATACTATTGTGCTATAAGAAATGATGAGCAGGAGGTTTTAGAAAACAAAACAGGAAAGACCTATGTGAACTGATGCAGAGTAAAATATGCAGAACCAGGAGAACATTATACATAATAACAACAATATTGTGTGATGATCAACTGTGAAAGACAACTACTCGCAGCAATATAATGATCAGGACAATTCTAAAGGACTTGTGAAAAAACGACAGAGAAAGAACTGTTGGAGTCAGAATGCAAATCAAAGCATACTTTTTTTTTTTTTTTTACTTTAGTTTATTTGTGTTCTTCTCTGGGAGTTTTGGTTTCATATGAGTATTCTCTTACAATGACAAATAAGTGTGTTTTGTGTGAAAATACATGTATAACCCAAATCAAACTGCTCACCATATATGGGGCAGGAATAAAATGAGGGAGGGAGACAATTTGAATATTTTAATTTTGGAAAATATATTTTGAAAACTGTTATTACATGTAATTGGGGAAATAAAATATATTTTAAAAATAAATATAATTTTAACAGCTTGGGGAGAAAAAATAGTATAGGTAGAACAAAGAAGATGATAACCAGCAAAAAAAAAAAAAAGTTAAAGCTTTAGCTTTAATCTGTAATAAAATTATTGGTAAACATTGTATTTTACTGTTAATTATATAACACTATTAGTTTTGCAAAGTGCTCTACATCTTTTTTTCCCAAAATTTTAGTTCCAGAATAATAATCATAAAGATAGCTTTCAATAAGAAATATTCCTGAGTGGGAATACCTCTATCCTAGGGACTTTCCTAGAGAGTTTAACTTAGTTTAGTTTCATTTTAGTTAATTTAAGTTAATTTAGTTAATTTTAGTTAATTTAATTTAGTTAATTTAAGTTAAGGTGTTTTTTCCCCTTATAGAGAGAAATTTTCAAGAAAAAAAATTGGGGGAAAAGAAGATTGGACAGAGAATAAGGAAATTTGGTTCCTAGTTCTAGTCTCTCCACTAACTTATTTTTAGTTTGGATATGTCGCTGAAATAATTTAGGCTAGTTCTCTCCTTTGTAAAATGAAGGAATTGGACTACATATTCTTCTGAATCTAATACTTCTGCCTGATACCATTCTTTCATGATGTCACAAGCATCTGACATTGCCTTGACAACACTAAGGCACGATATTCTTATAGCCTTCTGGATATTTTTCTATAACAGATTTGTATTTGGAGAAGGTAAAGAAGCCCAGATCATAAAGCCTCATTCATTGGTGCACTGGCTTTATAGGACTACTTCATTCTTCTGTTGCTTTATTAGTCTGAAAGCAATATTTTTTCCCCTGAAGTTCTAGACAATCTAATCTGCTAATGTTTAACTTTCAATAAAATCTCTACTTTTGTAGGTTTGTCAGTCTTGACTGATTGCTTTAAGAGTTCAGAGTCAGCTTCTACCTGGGAAGAGAGAGAGGGAAGAAAAGGGAATAAGCAATTATATAGTACCTACTAAGTTACAGACGTTATATCAAATACTTAAAAAAATATTAACTAATTTGAATCTTACAACAACCCTGGGAAGTAGATTCTGTTATTATGCCCATTTATTTAAGGAAACAGATGTAAATAAAGATTAAGTGACTTGTTCAGGGTTGTTGCTCAGTCATTTTCAGTCAGTGTTCGATTCTACGTGGACTCATCTCATTGGGAGAGATACTGGAGTGGTTTGCCATTTCCATCTCCAGCTCATTTTCCAGAAAAGGAAACTGAAGCCAACAAGACTAAGTGACTTTCCCAGGGTTATAGAACTAGTGTCTGGAGTTAGATTTGAACTTAGGTCTTCCTGTCTCCAAGCCCAGCACTCCGCCAGCTATCTCAAAAGCCACCTAGGTTTGAAGTTTGTTCCCAAATTCCTTTATTTCCTATTTATGAGGTTTTGAAACAAGGTTACAGTGGAAACCAGGTTGAGGGTAACCTACAAGGCTCAAACTTACCAATATGTTGGGGAGATATCTACCCAAGCATATGAACACTTTCTCCAGTGTTCACAGATGAGAATTAATCATTTCAATGGCCATGAAGGTGGTTGAAGCAAGGTGCTGTGGCCTGCTTAGAGCTTCATCAAATATCAAAGAGGCCAAGGTCATCCCCAACCATCACCCATCCTGACTTTTGTCTAGCCCTTGATCTTCGATGATTCTAAAAGAGAGTGAGGCTGATGACTTTGTGCAACTTTGCTCACTTAAATGCAATTCATCTCAAATCAAGACATCACCTCATGACATCATTGGTCCTCTTTAAAATGAAGGATGAACAACAATAGTGGAATGTGCATTGATTCCAGGCAGAAGATGTGGATTCAGATTCTCCCTTTGACATTTGCTACCTGTGTAACTTTGGACTAATGGCAACCTCACTGGTCCCAATATCCTCCTTTGTAAAATTAAGGTGTGTGGAGGGGACTGGCTGATTTCTGAGGTCCCTTCTAGATCTTAAATCCTAAGACAATCTGAACATTGATTCCAGTGGAGTTTTCTCTTGAATGATGCTTTGGGAAGGAGCATTAACTTATAAGATCATAGGTTTGGAGCTGAGACGAACCTCTAGGTCATCTATATGGTCATCCTGCTGGCCAAACATTAGCATTACATTCTGAGCTCTTGCTCTGATTTTTGGCTGAGTGGGACCTGAACAACTGCCTAAATCTGGTCAAAGGAGAATGTGTCTGGGGTTGAAAAGCTATAGATTCTTTCCTGTCATTTTAGGTGATACTTAAATGAGGTAGGTAGCTTTCCTTCTATTATCTAAACTAGGCAACAGACAGGTCTGAATGCCAATATTTGTTCTAGCTTTAGACAGACAGTGACTTGCTTGCTTATACTGAAAAAGGCCATTAGCCTCAGTTCCCTCACGAGCAGAATGGGGTTAAAAGCAATATGGGTTATGAGACTTAAATAGATAAGACTGTTCTGTACTATTCAGCTCTTTAAGCATAACAAAACCTAAGTTCATTGGCCTTGAGACAAAGAAAGGAAAAACTCAGCTATTTATATAATATATTATATTCAGTAGAAATGATGCCCTTCTTTGGCAATGAATTGGATTTTACTTTGATTCCCCAGGGCCTACCGAGGTGCCTGGCATAGAGGAAGTGCTTAATAAATGCTAGCTGAATGAAATCGAGCCTATTTGAATTGAATAATCAAAAATGACCCTATGGTTTTTATTCTTCCTTAAAGTTAGTGAACTAACTTGAAACCAGGTAGCTTTTGGCTGTACAGTCAATATAGTACTAAGCTTGGAGTCCAGAAGACCTGAGATCAAATCTGGCTCAGAAACTGACTAGCTGTGTGACCCTGTGGAGGATATTTAGTCCTATTTGCTTCAGTTTCCTCATCTATAAAATGATCTGGAAAAGGAAATGGCAAACCACTCCAGTATCTCTCCCAAGGAAACCCCAAATGAAGTCATGAAGAGATAAATATAACTGAACAACAATCCTGAACAAGTCACTTAATCTTTGCCTCTGTTTCTTCAACTGCAAAATAGGGATAATAATAAAATAATAATAAAAGCTTTAACCTTTTGTTAAAATCTGCTGAGATTTAAAACTCAACTGAGTCCCAGGTCATCACCAGTCATCTTTACTTTTGTCTTGCTACTTGGTTTTAATGACTGGAGTTGAGTGTGATGCTGATGACATTGTACAACTCTGCCTTACTTAAATCTGATTCACATATCACCCATGATGCCATTGGTCCTCTTTGAAAAGACAAGATAAATAGTAGTCTCCCTATGAGAATGAACATCTTGAGAGTGTCTTATTTTTCTAATTAAATTTTAATTTTCTAATTCCCAAAACTTAGAACAATGCTTCGTACTTTAGTAAGCTCTCAATAAATGATCATTCATACTTGGATTTATAAGTTCATTAAAATTTTATATGGAAGAAACTTTCAAGTTCATCTAATTTGGCTTCAACCAGTTCATGGGATAATAGAGATTTTAGAATTAGAAGGGTCCTTTAAAGTTATTTAGTTCAATAGATAAGGAAACAGAGACCCAGAGGGGTTAACTGGCATGTGCATATCTACATAGGTAATGTAACTAGAAGACCCAGGATTTGAACTCAGGTCCTTTGACTCTTTCCCCACCATACCGTGTTCTCCACTGAAATGGAAACTGAAGCTCAAAGAAATGATTTTGCCCAAAGTTATACAGCAAATGAAGAGTTGAGCCAAAGCTAGAATTCAAAGTTCCTGCTTTCCTGCCCAGTTTCCGTTTCATCATAACACTTTGCTTCCTACATAGGTTGTCCTTTTGCCTGGACAGTTTTGGGGAATTATTGGTAAGAAGCATGCTATACCTTCATGTCAGAAATATATCCTCTTCTTTCTGAATGAAAATAATCCTAATCCCTTTTAAATGTCATCTAGATCAAAGCCTGGTGGATGTCTCATTTGATAGCAATGAGATTGGCTTGCAGCTGGGGTTCATTAGAAAATCAAAGGGGGTTAGTGGAATGAGATTTAACAAGTCAACTAATGGAATGGACTAAATTCCTGTGGATCTTAATATTTATAGTACACATGAGAGGCGATTGACTTTCTCCTTACAAAGACCATCTGCCTGTTTTATTTACAAAGAAAAAACCACAGGCAATTTTCCGATGTGGGTGAAAATGAAAATCTAGTAGAAAGAATAACAAAAAGTAACATATTTATGTTGAGTTTTGAAGTGTATACAGTCTTTTCTTCTCTGAAACACTGAGGTAGGTATTTCAAGAATTTTAATACTCCTTTTATAGATGAGGAAACTGAGGCTGAATTAACTTAAGATTCTCTTAATCGAGAGGTTAAACGACCTACCCAGTGTCACACAACTAGTAAACATCAGAGGTATGACTCACACCCCAAATAATCCTGATTACAAGCCCAGATTTTATGAAATCTGTCCTTTGGCAACTAGTCACGTCTCAGTACTTTATTTTGCATTTTTGAAGATATTTTCGCATATATCATTTAAATCCACTTCCTCTAAATATGCAAAATCTGTGACTCTCCTTTAAGGAATATATGCCTCCCCCTTGACTTGTATGTAATTTTAACACCCTATAGCCTCACTAGGACACTATGTCATGCCATGGGACTGTGTGTTTTGTGAGACTGTTTAATAACCACATCCTGAAGCCCTTTGGAATGTATCCAAGACAGACTTCTTTCACTTAAAGCAAAATTCCATAGGTTATTAGATCACGAAATAGGCAAATTAAAGACACTATATTTATTTACTTGTTGATTGATATCCCCTAGTCATTCAGATATCTGTGGCTGTATTAGTACAAGGTCAACCAGTTGAAATACCAAACGCCCTGGTAGATTAACTGAGATTTTTGTGTTTCAAACTATCATAATGGTGATGCTTCATTTACTTTGATTTTTTTTCCTATTGAATTGACTAGTGGTCTGACTAAATGAATTGATGTGACTGGTTGTTTATCAGAGTGTATATAGCCTAAATTTTCACTGTTATGTCTCCAAGTGTATTGCCTATCTTAGTCTGGGACTTCTCTGAAGATCGTATAGTTATGTTGCTCAAACTATTATGGGAAACAGCCAAGATAATAAGCTACTTATTAAAGGTATGTTTAGACATTTGTTAAAAATTATTTTCAATCTTTTATTTCTCACACCACCTTCATTTTCAAGTATGTGCCTTCTGCCACCTTTATGCAATGGTTATCCTTTATAACAAAGAATCGAAAGAGAGAAAAAGTGGCTAAAAAAAACCCAACAAACACACACACCAACTACAGTTTATGACCCATTTCTTTTCCCATCCTCAAAAAAACCTCCCTTGATTTATCTGTCTCTGCTATTATCCTGTATTTCTTCAGCCATTTGTAGCTAAATTCCTCTTAAGGGTTTTCTACAACAGGTGCCTCCACTTTCTCACTTCTCATTTACTTAACCCCTTACCAACCATATCAGTCCACTGAAGTTGCTGCCTCAAAAGTTAACTAATGATCTCTTAGCTGCTGTCTCTATGCTGATGATTCTCAAATCTATGTATTCTTTCCCAATCTGTCTGCTGACCTCTTTTCAGATTTTTCAGACTGGATGTTCAGTAGACATCTTAAATTCAATATGTACAAAATGAACTTATTATCTTTCCCCCTAAACTTTTGCTCTTACTGGAGAGAACAACAATGTCCTCCCAGTTCTTCAGGCTCACAGCCTAGGAATAATCCTCAGCTTCTTACCATTTTTTCATCCCAATATCCAATCTGTTGACAAGACCTAGTGATTTCACCTTTGCAACATTTCTTAATCACTTCTTTCCTTTGACACTCACCATCCCAATGCATTCCCTCATTACCTCATGCCTCAATTACTGCAATAACCTGCTGGTGAGTTTTCCTGGCTTAAATCTTTCCCCTCTCTAATCCATCCTCCATTCAGCCATTAAAGTGATTTTCCTGAACACCTATGCAATCATGTCACAGGCACCTTCCATCATATCCCACCTCTCCCCACTCAGTAAGTTCCAGTGGCTTCCTATTGCCTAAAGGAGCAAATACAAAATGCTCTGTTTGACATTCAAAGGCCTTTATAACTGAGCTTTTCTCCTTCCTTTCCAGTCTTCATATACCTTACCCGCCAGCACAAACCCTTCAATCCAGTGCCTTTGGCACTTTGGCTATTGCATGGCTTGATCTTGGCTATCTTCCATAATAGTTTGAGCAACATAACTATACTATCTTTAGGCTCCCGGCATTCTTTCTGACAGTCCTCCATGCTTGGAATGATGTCCCTCTTCTTCTCCTTAGCTGTGATTTAAGTAAACTAAAATTCTATCATCTGTAGGAAGTCTTTCCTGATCCTTTTTAATTCTAGTGCTGTCTCATTGTTAATGATCTCCTATTTATCTCATATGTAGGTTGCTTTGTATATATTTGTTTTGCATGTCATCTCCCCCATTATATTATAAGATCCTTGAAGTTAGGAACTTTCTTTTGCCCTCTTTTATGTGGCACAATCTCTGTTCCCCATAGTTGTTCTGCAAAGAAGAGAGAAAGATTCAAAAGATTCATGTATCAACTATTTTCTGGGTCTCAAATTGGTCATTATAATTTCACAACATTTGATTTCTGTTGTTTTATATGTATATATATATATATATATTTATACTAGATATAGAGACACTAAATAATATTATATATATTTGTTATATTTATATGTAATATTTCAAGGTCTCTTGTCCTGGTTGTGATTGCTTTATTTGGCATAATTTCATATAAATCTCCCTTTTGAATTCTTCAGTATTTGACATTTCTTACAATGCAATAAAATTCCATTTCATTCATTTGCCACAATTGTTTAGTTACACCCCAACCTAAAGGAATTAACTTTGTTTTTAGTTTTTTGACAGTGAGATGGTACAGTGGATAGAGCCCTGGACCTAGAGTTAGAAAGAGCTAAATTCAGATCCAGTATTGGATACTTACTAGCTGACTGTGTGACCTTGAGCAAGTCCCTATGCTTCTACCTGTTTGCTCACCTGTAAAATGGGGATGATATTAATAGAACCAACCCTCCATGGTTGTTATGAGAATGAAATGAGATAATATTTACAAAGTATTTGAAAACTTAAAAAAGCTTTCTTATCATTGTCATCAGTTATCCCACCAAAAATGCTGCTCTGGTTATTTTGGTACAATATACATTTGGACTTTGACCTTCATGGAGCTTATGTCTATCACTGGTATCTCTTAGTCAAAGATTAATATATACGTTCTTATGCCAAAGAGTTTATCTCACTTGTTTATATAGCATTATCCTCAGCAGTGCAGGACAGGTATCAATTATCAACATTTTACAGTTGAGAAAAGTAAGATATAGAAGGTGCTGAATGACTTGTTAAACTCCATGAAAATGGAGATTATGCCTACCAAAATCTCTGTCATTTGTATCTCTCTCTCTCTCTCTCTCTCTCTCTCTCTCTCTCTCTCTCTCTCTCTCTCTCTCTCTCTCTCTCCTTTCTTTCTTTTTTCTTTCCTCTCTTCTCTCTTTTTTCATACTGATTCTATAGAAGATTTTGCCATCACCATTGTGTTCATTTATCATCTCCTAATCATGACTCCTAATATTACGTAGTCCTAATCCCTGTTGAATTCCAATAACTATCACCAATTGCCAACTGACTCTCTATACTTGGATTCCTTTAGATATCTCAAACTCAAAATATCTATGGTGGAATTCATTAACTCCTCCATAAAGGTACCTTTCATCCTAAGTTCATTATTTCTGTTGAAATTGTCACCCTCTTTTTAGTCACCCACATCTAAAACCTTTGATTCAATTCTGACTCCTCCTTCTCCTTTATTCGCAGCACCCAATCAATTGTCAAGTCTTACTGCTCTATCTGCACAACATATTTTGCAGCTGTTATCTCTTCCTCAAAAGGCCATGACTATAGAACATTATTTGGTTACCTTTCGAGTAGCTTATTGCAATAGCCACTTGTTAGGTCTGCCTTTTTCTAGCCTTATTCTAATCCATTTTGTTCTTCATACAGTCACTGATATAATCTTCCTTGAGTATAGCTCATTTTGGCATTTAAAGTCTTTTACATTCAGGGGCAGCTGGGTTACTCAGTGGATTGAGAGCCAAGCCTAGAGACGGGAGGTCCTAGGTTCAAATCTGGCCTCAGACACTTCCCAGCTTTGTGACCCTGGGCAAGTCACTTGAACCCCACTGCCTACCCTTGTCACTCTTCTGCCTTGAAGCCAATACACAGTGTTGACTCCAAGAGAAAAGGTAAGGGTTTTAAAAATAAAGTCTTTTACATTAAGGCTCAAATTTAACTTTTTAGACTTCTTTCACATTATTTACCTTCATGTAATCTCATCTTCCAGCTAAACTGGTTTACTTGCTCTTCCTCACACTTGGAATCCTGTCCTCTTGCCTCTGAGCTTTTGTAAAAGCTATTATCCAGGCCTGGAATGCATTCATTCTTCTCCTTTACTTCTGAGAATTTTTAACTTCCTTCTTCATTCAGCTCATGAATTACCTCCTACCTCTGTTATTTGTCTCTCTCTCTTTTTTCATGATTTTTTCTGATTCTTCTCAAAACATCTTGTATTTACTTTTCTGTTTGCATGTTGTAGTTTCCAAGTAGAGACTGTAGGATCCTTGAAGGCAGGAACTGTTTTTCATTTTTTATTTATATCTCCAGTGCTCAGCAAGTGCTTTACATATAGTAGCAAATTATATTCTGCGCCTATGTATCTCCCCAGAGACTAGCATAATGCTCTAAAAATAGATGACATTTGGTAAATATTTGTCCAATTGCATTGACTTACCTGTTTAATGGTAGAACTAAGATTAGAACCCAGGTCTCCTTTCTCTCCATGACCTGCCCACTAAGCTTTCCATAGTATGTATTCCATCTCTCTGCTTTCTACATAGTTTGAGTAGACTGAGTTCTATCTCCATCACCATAGCCTCACAATTTCATTTGCAAATAGTAACTATCAAATACAGCTACCAGACTTGAGTGTAAGCAGTGAAGAATATTCACCTATTGTGACCAAAGAATTTGGAATCTTGATCCATCTGAAACAGAAAACAGAAAAAAAACATATGAAATTGGATGCCCAAACCTGTATTATGCTATTTTAGGGCCAGGGAATTAAACTATAAGAGGAAATGCCAAAGTCTCAACTCCAAACAAGCTAATTGGCTCACATTTCAAGTCCTACATGTGGAGATGGGAATTTAACACCCTGTCTAGCAATTCCAAATGCCCCCATGTGCCTCCCAGGTTTATTTGAAACTGGCTTAGGCCATGGATCCTCTAAACACGTAGAATGTTTGGAAAGAACTTCAGTTTTTTAGGCATTCTCCACCGTCATGGGCAACCAGAGAGCACAACACAGCCATTCATTCACAAGCAGTGTCTACAGGATGCCATGACAACTGGTCAATTCAGTCAAAACAACTGGTCAGCTTAGTGCAAATAAAATCAATCCAGTTGGTTGGTTGACCTTAATATCCAAAATGGTCCAATGGGGCACATTTGCTCTCTAAATAAATGAGTTCTCCCCTTATTTGTTTGTTTGTTTTCTAAGGTCAAGTCCTTCTTCTTCCGTTATGTCTTCTCCAATAGTCCCAACTGTCATTGACTAAATACTAATGGGAGTCCCCATAGCTCCCCATTCATTCATTCCTTAGCAAATGCCGTATCAGGGGTTCTTAACCTGGATTCATGAACTTGTTTTTAAAAAACCTTTTATATCTATATTTCAATATAATTGGTTCCCTTTGTGATGATCCTATCATATATTAACCAGTTACAAACATTCTGAGAAGAGGACAATAGCTCTCCGCAGACTAACAAATAAAAGTCTCTAACACACACACACACACACACACACACACACACACACACACACACACACACACACATCCACAGTTAAGAACTCCTACTCTAGATCAATGGATCAGTCAATTAGCATTTACTAAGACCCTACCTACTATATGCCAAACACTGCTAGGCACTAGGGAAACAGACACAATTATACAATATTCTCTTTCTTCAGGGAAGGCAGGCAATTCTGTTGGAGGAGACCATATGCTCCAGAAGTGCTTATCACTATTATTGCTTTTATAATAGCCCAAGTTAGGAGTAGTCTCAGAGACATTTGGCTATTTTTTTATTTGCTATCCTTTCCCATTTATATTGACATAGACCAAGGAGAATCAGGAAATAAAAAAATAAAAAAAAGCAAAAAAAAAAAAAGTAGAGTCAGAAAGGAAGCAAAAGCAACTGAAAAATGAAAGGATTGCAATTCAAGATTGCTGCTCCTCCCTTGGGATTGCTTTTGCTAATCAGATTAGAGAAGGAAATAAGGATTTAGATAGCAGCACCTCCTATGTGCTAGGCACTGTGCTAAGCACTTTTTATGAATATCTCACTTGAGCTTTATCTTCATGTTAGGTAAGTGCTATTGTTATCTTCATTTTACAGTTTGGGGAACCTGCTGCAAGCAGCAGTTAAGCAACTAAGCTGGTATCACACAGCTAATAAGTGTCCAAGGCTACATCTGAACTTAGGTCTTTCTGCCTCCATGCTCAGCACTCTATCTACTGAATCACCAGCTGCCTTATTTAGTGAGAATTAGACCAGTGCTCTGATTGTTCCCTGCTGGATTCAGGCTCAACCATTAAGGTTCAGAGACAATTCTTCTTCTTGCTAGCAAATATTCTTAATTGTATGTGTGTGTGTGTGTGTGTGTGTGTGTGTGTGTGTGTGTGTGTGTGAGAGAGAGAGAGAGAGAGAGAGAGAGAGAGAGAGAGAGAGAGAGATGCCATTGGCAGTCTGGTAAAATTATGGAACCTTTCTCAGAATAAATTTTCAAAATATTCATAATCGAAGGAAATGCTGAATTTCCATAAGAAGCTAGTGAAAATATAGATGTTTTTTTCCATTCAAATCTACATGTCCTGTGAAATCTATCCCTAATCCATGGACCACAGGTTAAGAAGGCCAGTATTAGGGGCAACTAGATGGTTCAGTGGATAGAGAAACAGACCCAAAGATGGGAGGTCCTGAGTTCAAATCTGGTATCAGATATCTCCTAGCTGTGTGACTGTCTGTGCAAGTCACATAACCACAATTGCCTAGTCCTTGCTACTTTTCTGCCTTGGAACCAATATTTAGTATTGATTCTAAGACAGAAGGTAAGGGTGACAGAATTGGGAGTAGCTAAGTAGTCCATTAGATAGAGAGCCAGATCTGGAGATGGGAAATCCTTGGTCTAATTCTGGCCTCAGATACTTCCTAGCCGTGTGACCCTGGGCAAGTCATTTATCCCTATTTGTCTAGCCCAGTGGTTCCCAAAGGGGGCGCAACCGACCTCTGGTGGGTGCTGCAGCAATCCAGGGGGGCGGTGATGGCCACATTTTTTTTTGTATTACATTCTATCCTGAGTTCAATAAATAGTTTCATAATTTCCAGGGGGCTCTAAGCAATATTTTTTCTGGAAAGGGGGCAGTAGGCCAAAAAAGTTTGGGAACTACTGGTCTAGCCCATACTGCTCTTCTGCCTTATAACTGTGACTTAGTATTGATTGTAAGACAGAAGATAAGGGTTTATTTAAAAAAAAAAAAAAAACGTATTGGGGCAGCTGGGTAGTTCAGTGGATTGAGAGCCTGGCCTAGAGACAGGAGGTCCTGGGTTCAAATCTGACCTCAGACACTTCCTAGCTGTGTGACCCTGGGCAGGTCACTTCACCCCCATGACCTAGCCCTTTCCACTCTTCTGCCTTGGAGCCAATAGACTGTATTGACTCCAAGATGGAAGGTAAGGGTTTAAAAAAAAATGTAAGATTGTAAGATAGAAGATAAGGGTTTATTTAAAAAAAAAAAAAAAGGCCAGTATTTCTGTACCTTGAGGCTGTGACATGGTGAGGTATGGTTGGAATAATTAAATCAATTCTAATGTGAATACCTTGTGTATAGAATTCTATGTATTCTCCTAGGACCCTTACTTTTTGTGAATTCACTGGTCAGTAATGGTATCCTATTGTTTATGGAATCCCCATGAACCAAGGATTTTCCAACCTATGTTTTCTTCCTGTCCATCAAGGACCAGTGAGTGAGGACACAGAATCACAGATTTTGAGCTGGAATGCACCTCAGATGTCATGGAGTTGAACCACCTCATTTTATACATTGAAATACAAAGAGGTCTAAAGACTTGCCAGAGGTTATGAAGCTAGTGTCTAAGCATGGGGCATAAACACGTCTTCTTGGCTTTAACTCTAGTGATATATCTACTCTGTTGCACGAAAAAAGGATTCAAAATTCAAAATTCAAAATACCAATCCAGCATAGGGGTGAGTCAGTCATAATAAGGACTGATGGGATACCCAATGGATATGGAATGAAAAAGGTAATCCTAGCATCTTCTATTCATCAATAATATACTGTGGCCTCTTACATCTACGAGATGGTCCAGTATGCAATTTACTAGGGCTAGAATAAGTCCTAACATATTTTTCCCTCTTGCAATGATGCATTGTTGATTTAAATTTAAATTGGCATTATATAGATTCCTCTTCCAAACTGGAGCAGTGGGGTGGTACAGTAGATAGAGTGCAGGGCCTTGAGTCAGGAAGACTAGTCTTCCTGAACTCAAACCTGGTCTTAGACACTCCCTAGCTCAGTGACCTGGGGCAAGTCATTAATCTTGTTTGCCTCAGTTTCCTTATCTGTCAAATGATCTGGAAAAGGAAATAGTAAGCCACTATAGTATCCTTTCCAAGAAAACAGTAAATGGGGTCACAGAGAGTTGGACATAACTAAAAAATGACTGAACATTTGAAACATCACTCATGTCATGGAAGAAGACATAATTGGGACATAAAGCATGGTGGAAATATAAAAACAAATAATAAATAAATAAACAAATAAACAAATGAATGAATGAATGAATGAATGAATAAATAAATAAATAAATGAAAGCTATAAAAGCAAAAAACTGAAGTGATATTGAATATTGAACTACATGATGAATTATTTCTCTAGGTCTTCCTATATAAAAGAATGGGTTGAGATGAACTGGTTCTTTGGGGTCTTCACTATAATCTTCATCCTTCAATCAATCTATAAGAATTTACTAAGTGCTTACTATGGAACAGCCATTAAACTGAGTGTTGCTTTTCCTTCCAAGATTACCTTCCCCTTACATTATATGTAGGAGGGATGTACATAATTTTTAAACATTGTCTCCCTCTTCAGAATGTGAGTTCTTTGAGGATAGGACATTTTTGCTTTCTCTTATATCTCCAGTATTTAGCACAGTGCCTAGCACAGAGTCCAGCAAGTGCTTATTGACTGACTGCTCTGATTGAACCCATCTTGCCAAATATTCAGTCTTTTATGATGGATGCATATTTCCCCGCCCACTCACCCTTTCCCCTGTCTGGGTAGACTATGCCATGTCCTGACTTCAATGTGTTGGTCAGACTGTGGTCTTAAACAACCAGTCTAGTCATTCTGTCAGAAAGGGGGGAAAAGGGAAGTTGGCGGGAGACATATACTGCAAGGCAAAAAATCATAAATAAAAATGCTGAGCTTGAATATATGAGTGAAAAGTGATGAGAGAAAACTACAGAACTCATGACCCCAAGAGAATGATGATGAGCCTGCCACCCACCTCTTAGAAGGCAGGTGATGGCCTTGAAGTACAAAAGGAAACAAACGTTTTCAGACATGGCTAATGGGTTGATTTGGTTTGCTTGACTATACTCATTTCATACAAGGTAATCTTTATTGGAGGGAGAAGATTTTTTAGTAGGTAACAGGTGAAAAAGTGAAGGATTCAATAAAAGAGCAATCATAAAGTCAACTTCAAAATACAGAGGACATTTTTAAAAACTATGATGTTAAATATAATTTGCTCTGTAAAAATAAACTTATTGTATGTAACAAGTACATGCAATCTTCTTTTTGTTTTTATTTTTTCTGATTGATTTTAGGTTTAAAATTTTTACAAGACTGAACAAGGAGGGGAAGGATAGTTCTTAAAGGCTTAACACATAGGCGAAAGGTGAATTAAGAAATATTGACCAGTGTATCTTAAGCAAGAATTACAGCATTAAATATATTTTATTTAACTACCACAATATTTGTAATGCTGAGAAAATATTAGTGACTTCTGAATAGTAAAGATAATTAGAAGATCTGAGATGGAAATATTAAGTAAAAGATGGGATCAATTACCCAGATACAATAGAACCAAAAGAATGAATGAAAGTGTTGATTTTTGGAAATTCTGAGCCCTAGGGAACATGGACATGGAGGCATATTGGACAAAAGGCCATTTGAAAAGGGATGTACATATTCATAAACTATGATCTCCATTCCCATAAGAGAGCTTGACAGCAACAACAAAAAACAAATAAACAAACAGAATCCAGTAGAAGGAATTCCCTGATGATTGTAATCTGGCAATAATCTGACCTCTTGCCTTAGTATAATAACTAGGGTAAGTTATCATATAAAAGAAATTGTAGTTTTTATCAGAGGGAAAAATTCAAGGCTAAGCACCATGAGCCCTTTATGCTTAGTTACCTGTTCTTGCTACCAACGAATGAACATGTATTCCCCCTCATCCCCACCCTGGGGCCTATCCTCTACTCTTTACTATCTCTTACACCCAATATCCAATCTGTTGCCAAAGTCTATTAATTTCACCGTTACAATACCTCTCAATTATGCCCCCTTCCCTCCTCTGACACTGCTACCATTTTGGTGTAGACCCTCATTCCCTCATGCTTAGGCTATTGCAATAACCTTCCAGTGGATCTGATTGTCTCAAGTCTCTTCCCACTCCAATCTATCCTCCATTCAGCCACCAAAGTGATTTTCCTAGAGCACAGGTCAAAAAATCCTGCCCTCCCCCCGACTTCCATTCACTAAACTCTAGCGGTTCCCTATCACTTCCAGGACCAAATACAAAATCCTCTGGCATTCAAAGCCCTTCTGATCTTTCTAGTCTTCTTTCATCTTCAGTAAACACTCTTCTCTCCAGTGATACTGACCTCCTTACTGTTTCACAATCAAGATACTCCATCTTTCATCCAAGCATTCTCTTCTGCTGTTCCTCATAACTGGAATACTCTTCCTTTTCATCTCTGCCTCATGATTTTCCTGACTTCAAGTTTCATCTAAAATTCCATCTTCTACAAGAAACCTTTCCTAATCCATTTTAATTCTAGTGTCTTCCCTTTCTTATTTCCTAGTTACCCTGAACTTAACTCATTTGCACGTATTTGTTTGCTAGTTATCTCCCCAAGTTAGATCCTTGAGGGAAAGGATTATCTTTTGCCTCTTTTTGTGTCCCCAAGCTTTAGGATAGTGCCTGGCTCCTAGTGGGCACTTAAATGTTTACTAATTGATTGGGTTCACCTTCATGGCCTTGGTCCCAGGAAGAGGAGTCCTATCCATGTGTCCCTTGGAGAAGAGAGACCTCTGGTGGGAGCACAAAATGGATCTGTATTTGACAATGAGAAAGAACCAGACATTTGGCCTGAGTGGGTTAGATTGCTTTAGGAGTTGACCTAGTCTGGGTTATCTTTTCTAAGAAGAGAAGAATGTCACAAAGATTTTAAGTGTTTAGCAACTAGTCAAACAAACTAATGATTTTTGAGCTGTCCATACAATTTCTGATCATAATTTTAAAGAGCAGATTTTTTTAAACCCATATCTTCTGCCTTAGAATCAATATTGTGTATTGGTTTCAAAGCAAAAGAGTAGTAAGGGCCAGAAAATAGGGTTTAAGTGACTTGTTCAGGGTCACACTGTTGGAAGTGTTTGAGGTCAAATTTGAACTTAGGATCCCCATCTCTGGTCCTGGGTCTCAATCCACTGAACCACCCAGCTGCCCTCCAAGAGAACGGGTTCTTAAACTGCTTGGTTTCTCCTTTGTGAGTGGCAAGGTAGAGATCTTTTGAAGAATTAAAGATCTCACTTGGCATGTTTCAGGGCTTTATATAATCAGCACAATGTCTGGGAAATGGAATATTAGGAGGATATCACCATTTAGAACATGGTTAAATAAATTTGGTTGTAAAAGCATTTTGATAACTACATTTCAGTATACTTGGTTTCTTGGGCCAGCCTATGTATTTTATTTTAAAACTTTATTCCAAGGAGTCCATAGGCTTCCTTAAATTGTCTGAAAGAAAACTAGAGAAGAACCCTTGGTCTAGAGCAGTGGTTCCCAAACTTTTTTGGCCTACTGCCCCCTTTCCAGAAAAAATTTTACTTAGAGCCCCCTGTCACATACTATCACCACCCCTTTACAGTTATTCATCGCCCCCAAATGCACCTGTGGCCATCACCACCACCCTGGATCACTGCAGCACCCACCAGGGGGCAGTGGGGCCCACTTTGGGAATCAAAGTGAAATTCTCTTTGATTTGTACTCTGAGTTGGAATCATCAATGATTCCCAAAGTGGGCGCCACCGCCCCCTGGTGGGTGTTGCAGCGATCCAGGGGAGCGGTGATGGCCACCCTTTTTTGGTATTACATTCTATTCTGAGTTCAATAAATAGTTTCATTATTTCCAGGGGGTACTAAGTAATATTTTTTCTGAAAAGGGGGCAGTAGGCCAAAAAAGTTTGGGAACCACTGCCCTACATGTTAATAGCAAACAGCTTTGGCAAATATGTCTCTTACAGTTTTATAGTTTCCTTATCTTAATAGAAGGGGATTGTTTAAAGAATTCATCTTTGTTTTTAGAACTATCATGGACTCTGGTATGATCTTTACAATGGAAGATACTCACTTAACTGAATCAAATCTTTTTATTTTTATTTTTACAGTTATCTAACAGTGAACACAATGAACTTAAAAAAATAACTTTTGGTCAATTGTGTCTAAAAAGATGTTATCAGCCATAGAATATCATTTGTGAAAATATCTCCATATTTGAACTCTAACTTCATAGTCTGTTATAATTTTCAAGAAGAAATGGAAATGACAGTAAGGTAATATAGATGGGAAGAATAGCTGAACTAGGACAAATATACATAGAAGAGGACTATGCTGGAGGTGACACATTGATGGATCATCAATTCTCAAAATACCTAAAAGGGGAATATGCCCAAAATTTTTGGGGTGAGGGGGAGATTATGGACCTCATTATTCTCAATATAACACCAGCTTCTGCATCCTCTTCCAGAGAGATTAGGGATACTTTTACCATATCTTTAAGAGAAGCTATAAAATAAAACTTTTTTTGTCATGAAATGACATTTCAATTGCCCTTCTAGATGGAGTTATACAAAAGGATCTATTTTCCTGTCATGGCTGAAGAGCGACTGAATACAAGAGAAAGATAAAGAGGACTTATTTATTTAGAAAACTACTTTAAATTTTACTTGCAAAAAAAATGAACAGAATTCTTGAGAAGAAACAATGTTTTTAGAGAGCTAAATGGTCGGTACAAAAGAAATCAAGAATTGTAGTGATCATCCAAGAAGACTTCAAGAATATTTTTTCTTGTATCTTAAATATCATAAATAATTTATGTCTACATAATATATAATAAGCCATTATTAGTTTATGGATACTAATGATATTATTATTGGTTACTTTGCTAATAAATTACATAGCTAATAATAAATCTTATTTAAGAGATTAAAGACAGCTAGATGGTACAGGGGCCTGGAGATGAGAAGACTCACTTCCTGAGTTCAAATCTAGCCTCAGACACATATTAGCAATGTGACCCGTTTGTCTCAGTTTCCATATCAATCAAATGATATGAGGAAGGAAACCACTCCAGTATCTTTGCCCAAAAAACTATAAATGGAGTCGTGAAGAGTTGCAAATACTGACATGACAACATTATTTAAGAGTTAAGGTTTTTCAGAAGGGAGGGGGTAATAAATAAGCCTTTCCTAAAGTCAATTAAAAGGCCTTTTAAAGCCCAACCCAATATAGTGGGTGGTTCACACTTACTTAAAAAAAAAAAAAAAAAGACTGAATCCTATTGTTGATGAAATCTGCCACAGGCACTTGCCTCCCTCTATTCCTAGGGTCACTACACTAGTTAGCTGCCTACCTTGAACTTAGATATGGCATCTGACCCAGGACCTGGTAATGGGTATTCTTCCAAGCTTTGATCTTGGGTTTCCTGAGCTATTGACAGGAGCATTTCTGGCATTGTGTCTGCCTCAGTGTTTTCAATGGTTTGTATCTTGCTATGTTCTCCTAGTTTATACCAGACTAGTACCTTGCTCCTAGACTAGATGACATCCCAGGCATCCTAAAGCTCAAAAGATGGCCAGGGCACAACAGTCAACTGTCCTAGAACTATCCCTGACTGTTGGCTGCCCTCCAGTGGTCACTCATCAGTATTCTGAATTGCAGGCTGACCTTTTTGGGTGCTAGAACAAGTTGCCAGGTCCCCTGTACCCAAAAAAAGTAATGAGTAAAGACCAAAGGAAGCAATAAAGTATTACTTCTTGCATATTCACTACAGAGTTCCCATGTCAACAACGAATGAGAGGAGTTGTTCAGGAAGGGAAACAGATGTTCGTTACCCCTCAGAAGAAAGAGAAGCCAAGTATCCTTGGTCTGAATAGAACCATGTTCTCTTGGTGGGTTAGGTTCTGTGGAATTTTTAGAGGGGAAGATTGCTAACATGCTGGACAATATGAGGAATATCTTCACTACCTACCAACAGAGGGCTTCTCTTTCTTTGGAATCAGAAGAAATTAGGGATCATAAACTCTTTATTCCTTTCTTGTCTTCATTCTACTTTTAGGGTCTAGCGCTGAACCCAAAGGGATACATTTAGTGCCAAGCATTGGCTTCAGTGTCAAAAGACAAGATTAAAGAAAGCATATCATCACTTGTTTCTCGTTTACTGGTTACTTACTCCTGGAATGGACTCCATTTTCCATTTTCTCCTACTTTCTTCTCTACCTTCTTTAAAGTTCCAGCTAAAATCCAGTTTTCTATATGAAGCCTTTCCTGATTCCTCTCAATTCAAGTGCCTCTTCTCTCTCAATTATTTCCTACTTATCCTGGAAATACCTTGTATATTTGTTTGCTAGTTACCTCCTACATTAGATTGTGAGCTTTTTGAGGACAGGATGTGCTTCTTTTTGTATCCCTGGTTCTTACTATAATACCTGGCACTTGTTATTTCTTATGAAATAATAACTCCATTACATTTTTATTCCAGGATTTGTTTGTTAATTCCCCACTTACCAGATTGATGTATTATTTAAAGGGATTTTTCTTAAATAAATAGAGCTATTTATAATATTTCTATACAAATAATTATTTTTCCCTGGTAAATAACTTCCTTAGCATACAGTCTTTACATGATCAAATAATGAGAAGTATGTTACAGCTCTCATATATAAATATATAACTTCCCAGAAATATTGCTCCATTTCATTCTTCAACAACAGAGTAAGAGCATATTTATTTTAATAATTAGATTTTTCTCTCATTTGTGTGGTATTATATAAAAATAAACTAAGAACAATGCATTTAATAAATTTTGATACAAAACTCATTGCCATAAAAGCACTAAGCATTAAGTATAGGGCTCATGATATAAAGAAGCAATAAACATCATTCCAAGGGGCAGCTAGGTGGCTCAGTGGATTGAGAGCCAGGCCTAGAGATGGGAGGGACTGTGTTCAAATCTAGCCTCAGATAATCCCTTGCTGTGTGACCTGGGGCAAGTCACTTAACCCCCATTGCCTAGCCATTACTGCTCTTCTTTCTTAGATCAATATGCATTATTAATTCTAAGATGGAAGATAAAGGTTTAAACAAAAACATCATTTCTGACCTCAAGAACCTTGAAATCTAATTAATCTGGTTCTTCATACCTACATAGAGAAAAAAGAGAGCAAAGTAAAATTATACTGCTTTTTAGAGTCATTGTATTCCTGTCACCTTGCACACAGTGGGCACTTAATAAATACTTTTGCTATTGATGTTCCAGTGGTTACTTGGGTTTTTACATCATATATAGTTCAAGAACATGAGTAGACTTCTGAATGATAATATGGATGTATGTATGTGATGGGGAGGGGGAGGAGAAGGAATTGAAAGAAGAGGGAAAGGGAAAAGAGGGAAGGGGTGGGAAAGGATAGGGTAGGGAGAGACACAATCAGACAAACAGATATAGGCAACTAGATGGACAGATAGAGACAAACAGAAATAGACAGCTACAAAGAGACAGAGAGACAGTGAGACGTGCACACACACAGAGAAAGACAGATGGACACACAGAGGCAGAGATGGGGTTAGAGAAAGAGAGACAGAGACAGAAATAGAGACAGAGTTAGACAGAGCATCTAGTCATGGGCTAATGACAGAAACAACTCAGCTAACCAAAGGGTAATCTATGTTTGGGGATTTATCCTTTATAATTTATTTTTTTTTAATTGTGGAAAGATATGAGCCCAGGGTGGGGTAGGATATTGGGAAAGGCAATTTTAATTAATAGTGATGTAGTTCAGAAAAACCTTTGTTTTTCATATGTAATCAATTTCTGCCCCATACATTCTACGTGCTAGCCATGCCCTTGCCTCCTATCCTTACCACTTCCCTCCTGCTCCACCCAACTTTTAGGACCTGCCATATCTGAATCTAATAAGTAGATAATTTGGCTGATAATAGGGGAGATGGTGGTACAAGTGTGTGACCTGGGCCTGAGAGCCAGTAACTACAGTAGCAGGTGATTTGAGACTGTCAGGGATGTGTAGCCTGAGCTGTGATGCCCATTTGGTCTCCCTGCTACCTATAGGCTCCTTTAAGGTGGAGAGTGAGGAGCCCCTCCCTGCTGGAGTGAAAGCAGAACTGAACAGGAAGTGAAGCTCACACACTTCCTGAATAAAATGGATGCTTGCTCAGTACTTCCTTTAGAGTCAAGTGGTTGCTATTCTCCCTTCTCCTCAGCCCCTTAGCCCAAGATGATGTTATAATAACTATAGAAGTTCACAGTTTCAGGCTAAGGGTTTATTTTAACATGGAAGGGAAAACTGAGGCAAGAGGGTTTAGGGCTCTTGAGAGACTCTTGCTAGGGGGTACTGGCAAGTGTTGGCTATGGACCTAGAAGGTAAGGCCAGGCTGAGGGAACCAGCCCTCAGTCAGAGATAGTTTAACACTGCCCTGATCTTGTTTGGTCCACCAGCTAGACAGATATAGTTCATGAATTGGTTTATGGGTGTCCCTGTTGCTAAGCTACTCTAATCTAAATCCTGCCCACTTTCCACAACCCAAACCTCCCTTCAACCTCCCTTCAACCTCCCTTCAACCTCCAGGGTCCCCAAGGGGAAGTCAGGGGTAGCTGGGTGGCTGGGTGAGGTCAAAGAAATCACAACCCCCAGGTTGGTTCTGCAGGGGTTTTTATAGTCCCAGCTCAAACTGTCAGTTCCTGGGACTAGCACCTGCTAGGCCAGAGTTCCATTCTCCTAACTGACAGGATTGCTTAGGGTAATTTTGCAAATGCAAGAGATCTTGCATAAATCCTGCATTGCAGATATTGGGGAAAGACAATTTTAATTAATAGTGCTATAGGCCAGGAAAACCTTTGTTTTTCATATCTAATCAATTTCTGCCCCATACATTCTATGTGCTAGCTATGCCCTTGCTTCTTATCCTTACCACTTCCCGCCTGCTTCACCCAACTTTTAGGACCTGCCATATCTGAATCTTCTATGTTTAGGATCTTCCAGGCTTAAAACTTCCAATTCCCTTTTGGTTGTGTACCTCCCTGCCTATGACAACAGAAGTAGAGAACAAACAATCCAATCCTTCCCCTTAAAATAACGAAATAGCTTTGTTATGAAGCGAAGATGGACCCTGGAATCCTATTGAAAATTTTGTAACTGGGGTCAGTTGGTGGTTCAGTGGATTGTGAGCCAGGCACAGGGATGAGAGGTCCTGGATTCAAATTTGGCTTCAGATACTTTCTAACTGTGTGACCCTGGGCAAGTCACTTAACACCCATTGCCTACCCCTTATTGCTCTTCTGCCATGGAAACAATACGCAGTATTGATCATAAAAAGAAAGATAAAATTTGTTTGATTTTTTAAAGGAAGGGAAGAAAGAAAATCAGTTTAACTAAACTCCAAGTCCTGGGAATAGCCTCTCCCCAAGCTGTTGTGAACTCCTCTTGTCATGACCTAAAGACCATTGTGCTGAGATTCCTGACAACTTCCCGTATAATATCCCCCTTCTGGCCCTGACCTATCCTGATTTGGGGCATCATTCTGAGCCCACTGTAGGTGAAGAAATTCTGCCTTATGCTCCTTCCCTCTGGCTGGATCCCTTTGCATGATCCAAGGTATTTTCCTGTTAAAACATGTAGTTTTCCCTCAAATGTGCCAAAGAAAGGATCTTTATGCTTTTCGGATTTTCTAGCTTATCTAATTTTTCTTTGAACTCCTTTTAAACCAACAGATTCCAACAGTTATAGTATGGAATACTAGATAACATTTGAATCTTGTTATAGATGATGGGGATAAAATGCATTTATTAGCCACTTAGATTTATCAAATCCCCATGACCTGTGTATTTTCAACTTATAAAACATTTTATTTACAACAACACTGTGAAGTAGGTAATAAGAGATCATATTTGTATTATGCCTTAAGTTTCACAAAGTATCTCTCATTTGACTTCCTCACAATAACCCTGTGAAATAGATATTATTTTTATTACCCTATTTCAGAGATAAAGAAGAGTGAGGAAATAGGGACTCAAAGTAATTTGTGTGGGAGTTACATAGCCAGCAAGTGTCAGATTTAAACCTAGGTAATTCTAATTGCTGAAGGCATCTAAGTGCTTAGTGGATAGACTACAGGGCCTGGAGTCAGGAAGACGAGTTCAAATCTGGATTTAGACACCTACAAGGTGTGTGCTCTTGGAAAATTTATTTGCTCTCTGTTTGCTGTAATCTACTGGAGAAGAAAATGGCAAATCACTTAAGTATCTTTGTCAAGAAATCTCCCTAGATAGTGTTAATGTACTCTGATCCAAAGGAACACAAAGAGTCAAACCTAACTGAACAATGATAAATTTCTGATTCGAAATCCTGTGCTCTTACCCAACATACCTCTTTTAGACCCATTTTGCAGATTAAAAAAAAAAGAAGCAAAAAAAAAAAAAAGAAGAAGAAGAAGTCTCAGAGAAAGGTGACTTGCCCTTAGTTTATACCTAGTCAATGATAGATTTAGGACTTAAATCCAGATCTTATATACCCTAGTCCAGTATGATTTCTCCTAAACTTATTTTCCCAAGAAGACAATATGGGAAATTATAGATCAAGAGAATCAAATCTAGGACTATTGGCAGACTGTGTGAAATATTACTGGAAAGGATAGATCATGAGAGAAGAATAGAGAAGGCAAGAAAATGAAATTAGAAATAAATGGGATAGCTAAAGTTCAATTGTCTTTCTAGATAAGGAGTTAGAAATGACTTGAACTCCAGATCATTGCCCTATATTTTGTCCATGGTGATTAATAACCCTTTACATAATAGTGGCTAAGGGCAGCGGAGACAACTATGTTCTACTTAACAGCTTGTAATTCAACACAAGGTGAGGTCCCAAAGATCCTAGCTTATGAGACAAGCTAATTATGGCATATTGGAAGCCAGAGCTCAAAGGGTCAGGCAAGTGGCTGCCTGCCCAGGGATACTTAATGCATCCTAATTTTCCTAGTAAAAAATTGAAAAGATTGAGGCAGATCAGTTCTGTCTGTGCTCAAAAAGCAAATACTGTGACCTGCCTCCAAGGTCATGAAACAAAGGCAAAATCACAAATCTTATGTCATCTGGTTATTATTCCAACTGGCAGACCTCAGAAGTGATGGGGTCTCTCAGAATGCACCTGCGAGCAGAACTAGATGTCCTGAGAAATAATGAGAAATACATGAAGTCATCATATTTTTTGAACAGAAATCTACGAGCACTTGTTTTATTTTTTTCCTTTTTCTTTCTGCTCTTGTTTTTAATTACATATTATATTTTCTCCCATCTTCTAATTTCTTTAAAAGAATAGCTATGGAAATATATCTAATGGGAAAGGTGATGTTTGACATAAAGAGTACCATTTTATGGGAAAGAAAAATGAAAAATCCAGAACTTTAAAAAAGTGATAGATGTCTTAAGAGATATTCTAATCTCTCCTTGCCTTGATTTATTCCCTCCTTCTTCCCTCAATACAGAATGTGGCTAAAGGAATGTTAAAGCAATTAAAAGTAAAGACTCTAAAAAATAAAATAAAAAAAAGTAAAGACTCTAAGTGCCTGGATACAACTATTGTGGGGAACGATTTGGAACCATGTCCAAAGGGCCATCAAATTGTACATACCCTTTGACCCAACAATTCCACTACTAGGTCTGTATTTCAAAGAGATCAAAGATAGGAGAAAAAAAAGACTACTTTTACAAAGATATTTAGAGTAGCTCTTTTTGTGGTGGCAAAGAACTGGAAACTGAAAGAATATTTATCAATTGGGAATGACTGAACAAATTGTGGTATATGATTGTAAGGAAATATTATTGTGCCATCAGAAATGATGAACACAATGATTATTTTAAAAAACTGGAAAGACATACAAACTGATGCAAAGTGAAGTAAGCAGAACCATTAGAATGTTGTATGCAGTGACATTGAAAAAGGAAGATATATGATGATCCTATTATATGATAACTATTAATAACAAGTCAAGGATCCAAGACAATTCTAAAGGGACTCATGATGAAAAATGCTATCCATCACCATAGAAGGAATTGATGGAGTCTATACAGATTGAAGCATATCATCCCTTACTTTAGTCTCCATGAATTTTTCTCTAGTACAAGTGATATGTACCTTCTTTCACAATATGACAAATATGGAATTATATAATGTACATTAGCACATGTACAGCCTATATCATATCATTTACCATCTCAGGGAGGAGGGAGAAATGAGAGGGACAGAGAAAATATGGATTAAAAAATGTCATAAAGGGGACAGCTGGGTAGCTCAGTGGATTGAGAGCCAGGCCTAGAGATGGGAGGTCCTAGGTTCAAGTCTGGCCTCAGACACTTCCTAGCTGTGTGACCCTGGGCAAGTCACTTAACCCCCATTTTCTAGTCCTTACTACTCTTCTGTCTTGGAACCAATACACAGTATTGACTCCAAGATGGAAGGTAAGGGTTTAAAAAAAAGAAAAGAAAAATGTCAGAAAGTGATTATTAAAATTTCATCTACATTACATGTAATCAGACAAAAAGTAATTAAAAATTTAAAAGTGAATGTTAAAAAAAAAAGCTCTCAAGTATCTGGTAGAAGCAGTTGGTGATCCAATGGATAGCGTGCAAAGCCTGAAAATGAGAAGACCTGAGCACAAATCCTGTCTCGGACACTGTGAGAATTTATTTTTTATATACTATATTATTTTTATATCAGGGTCCTGGATTATAAAGGCTATATTAAGGAGAATTCCTGAGCCATGCCTCAGGACGTGGCTCCATTCAGTCTATAGATTTTTGCATTCTCTTTCTCTGGAGGAAAGAGGTCCTTTCCCAGACTTGAGCTAAAAGGAAAGGTTTTATAATCATACCTTTCCTGTGGATGTGCAAATCCTCACCTGTCAGTTTGGGGAAGGGCTGAGGGTCTGATGGACTACCTCTTAATTAGCTATCACCAATTAGAGATGTGTTGGGGTGTTCAAGGGAGGGGCTGAATAATGAGCTCCCAAAAATGTATTTATGTTCTCAGTCCAAATTTTTCTGTTTGTCTTATGATGTTTGAATCATTTGACCACAATTAGAACGCCTTGACCAATCAGTTAAGAAATGATTTTAAAATGAAGAAAATTCAAGAAAATTAAGAAAATTTTACTCACTACATTTAATAGTTGTGTGACCCCAAGAAAGTCTCTTCAACGTTATTCTCTTCAGTTTTCTGCACTGTAAAATGGGGATAAAAAGAGCAACTATCTAACAAGGTTGTGGTTAGGAAAAATAAGAATATTTCACCTACCTCAAAAAGTTGTAAGAATTAAATAATATTTATAAAAGGTGCTTATCACAGTGTCTGGTACATAATTTCAGTCATTTTAGTGTCTGACTCTTATGACCCCATTGGGGTTTCCTTGCTAAAGACACTGGAGGAGTTTGCCATCGCCTCCTCCAGTTAATTTCACAGATGAAGAAACTGAGCCAAACAGGGTTAAATGACTTGCCCAGGATCACACAGCAAGTAAGTACTTGAGGCTGAATTTGAACTTGGTTCCTCCTGACTCCAGGGTCAACATTCTATCTACTGCATCACCTAGCTGCCCAAAACTTAATTGGTGCTATTTAAATTCTTATTTCTTTCCCTACTTTGCATCATGAAGAAGGAAACTCTAAGATCACCTAGTCCTTTTCATTTTATAGCTGAGGGAAGTGAGTCTCACAAGGACTATATCCCAGGCACTATGTTAAGTACTTTACAAATTATATTGCTATTTTATGTTCACAACAATCCTAGGAAGCAGATGCTATAGATCCCCATATTATATTTGAGAGACCTGAAACAGAGCAAATTTAAGTGACTTACCTAGGGTCACATAGCTAGTAAATGTCATAGGCAGGATTTGAACTTAAGCCTTCCTGACTCCTGGTCTATTGCTCTTTCCATTGCATCACACCTCCAGGTACCTCTGGTCAAAGAGGTGATAAGTAGATGAGCCAGGACTTGAATTCATGTCCTGTGACTTTCAATAGAGCACTTTTTCCATCATACTATTTCTCAAGTTCTAGTTTTTATTAAAAAAAATTTTTTTGGACTTCCGGTTAAGATGGCGGCAGAGTAAGGAGCAGCTGCTCGATCTCTCCTGACTGAACCACACAGAACCCCTCAAGGGGAAATAAAAACG
This sequence comes from Gracilinanus agilis, assembly GCF_016433145.1. Taxonomy (NCBI): domain Eukaryota; kingdom Metazoa; phylum Chordata; class Mammalia; order Didelphimorphia; family Didelphidae; genus Gracilinanus; species Gracilinanus agilis. The sequence goes on from NC_058131.1 coordinate 531,527,886, forward strand.
AGTCCAGAGGAACGAAGGAACCCCACAACAGGGCGCAGCATTGAAGGTACGCAGAATCGGGGCATTTCCACACTTTAAAGGGGTGAAACAGTTCACACTAAAACACGAGAGGAAGAAGCCCCTCCCCCACCCCCCACAC
>NC_058131.1:531577838-531606001 GCF_016433145.1 Gracilinanus agilis
CACTTCCCAGCTGTGTGACCCTGGGCAAGTCACTTGACCCCCACTGCCTACCCTTACCACTCTTCTGCCTTGAAGCCAATACACAGTATTGACTCCAAGACGGAAGGTAAGGGTTATAAAAAAAAAATACTCCCCTGCAACAAGTCATCATATATATATATATATATATATACATATATATATATATATAAAGATCATAAAATATTATTTTATAAATGCAATTGTTGAATTAACATTGTTTAATGATTCTCTGATTATTAATATTAAGGAGACCTAAACCCTCTAAAGATAAGTAAACCTCTCCTCTCTGAAGATATTTGTCACTGCCATGGAAGATATCAATGAAGCTCCAAATGAAAGAAGGATTGTCACTCGAATATATAATTCAAAAGTCATTCATTCATTTCTAAATAACAAACATTTCTTAATTACTTATGAGCAAGGCACTTTGGGAAGTCCTGGTCATAGAAATACAAAATGAAAATCCATCCCTGACCTCAGGGAAGATACATTCCAAGTGAAGTACGTCTGATCATCTTATTTGTGGATGCTATGATGCGCATGGTAACAAGTGGCAAAGCATTGTAGAGATTCCTATATGAGGTTCTAAATGAGCCTAAATGAGAATCCCAGTCTCTTCAAAGAGTTTAGCCTAAAATCCTCACTGGAAAAGACAAGCATATGAATGATGCCGCTTGTCCAGCTGGACTACAAGTACAATTGCATGGACAACAGTAGTAGTGATAGCTGGCATTTATAGAGAACTTTAAAATTTGCAAACTGCTTTGTAAATGTCAACTAGTTTGATTCTCACAACAGCTCTAGGAATTAGGTGTTATTTCCTCATTTTACAGATAAGAAAATTCAGGCAGCCATGGCTAATGAGTTACCCAGGATCATATAACTAATAAGTATCTGAGGTCAGATATAAACTTTTCCTAACTTCAGATTCATTGTGCCATCCACATGTGTATGTGTATGTATATATTATATCTATACATCTGTTACTAGATTGTATCTAAGCATTTGATAAAGTATCTCATATAGTTCCCCTGGAAAAGATGGAGAGATGTTGGCTAGATCATATTATGACAAAATCTAGCTAACTGACTAGACTCAAAGGGTAGCCATCACCAATTTCACATCAATATTTCTTGGCTCATGTTGCTTATCAAAATTGCAAAGGACATCAAATTATAAAGGAATGCTAAGACATTCTGTGACAAAAGGAAGATCTTCAAAGATTTTGACAGGATAGAAGATTGGGTTGAATCTAGTAAAATGAAATTCAGATAGAATAAATGTGAAGAATTATTTCAATTTTGAAATTTTTAGTTTCACAAGTACAAAGTAGGCAGGGTGATAGCAGAGATAGCACTTTGTATGGAAAAACTTCTTAGAATTCCCTATCAGTTGGCAGTCTGCCATGAAAAGTTAAATACTGGACTGCATTAAAAAGGCAGAATTTCAAGTAATAATGAAGATAATAATCCATTTGTATTTGTCCCTGTTTAGATCATATATGGAGTGTTACCTATAATTCTGGATACCACAATATAAGAAATAGATTGATAAGCTAGAGAGATCCAGAAGAGAACATATGTTTCACATGAAAATAAATCGATGCAATTGGACATGGTCAGCCTTGGAGAAATGAAGTCTGGACCAGCAAGATAGCCATGTGCTTCTGTGGCTGCTAGGTGGAAGAGAGAAGCTTAGTTCCAGAGGGATGAATCAAGAATGGTGAGTAAATCTAGGCTGGATAGAAGAAATAATTTCCTAACAATTAGAACTATCCCAAAGTGGCCCAGACTATGTCATGCAACATGAACCAAAGATTTAGAACTGAAAAGGAATCTCAAAGGCCATGTAGTCCAATTTTCTCATTTTACAGATAAGGAAACTGAGACCAAAAATGTTCAGTGGTTTGTCAAAGGTCCCATAGACAATGTGACATATTGGATTTGAACCCAGCCCTTCTAGTAATAAAGTCTAAATGATATTCTTCCTATATACCATGTTGCCACTGAAAGTGGGCTCTCCTGCATGTGGTAAGGATGATGATGATAATAATAATAATTATGATGATGATAAGCATTTTATACTGCTTTCAGTTTAGTGAAGTACTTGACAAATATTGTCTTATTTTATTCTAATAATATCTTTGAGATATAGATTCTATTATTATCCCCATTTTAAAAATAAGGAAATCGAGACTTAGTGAAGTTAAGTGACTTGCTCATATGACTGTCAGAGAATGGATTCAAATTTAAAATTTTCTGATTCTTACTCTCCAAGCAAAGGATGACCACTTGCCAGCTATTATTCTTTATTCCTTTTTGGATATTTGTTGAGCTAAATTCTTATTGAGGTCCCTTATAGCTGTGATTTTGTGAAAATTTCCCAATTAATACTATTCAAATGTTGAAAGAGATGAAGGAAAGGTATTGTTTATGGAGACAAAATAAGCAAATTTTAAGCAAAATCTTGATGACTACTTTGAGCTGTTATTGGAGGGATTCCTTTTTGGGTGTGGGTTAAAATGGATGGTCTTTATAGCCCCTTCTAATTCTGGGATTCTGGGATTCTATGCCTTCAGAGGCCTACAGTTTTACTCATAAAATGTGAATAGACTTTCTGGAAATGACTTGTGCAAGTTTCCAGAATTTTCAAGTATTGGAGGTGGGATAGAAACTCAGATCTCCTGTCCCTAAAACAGTGCTTTTCCCACTATACAATACAAAATTGCCTTTTAAAAATGAAGAGAGAATGAAAATATAACATTGATAGAAGTTATGGCATTAGCCTGTCCAGACTATTAAATCCAAAGCATTTCCTTTAACAAATTCACATCTCCCTAAATCACACTGTTTGGGTACAAAGGATAGTCCTGATTTCTATAGTAACTTTTCCTACAGTCCTTTTTGGTTCTTCGAATTAAGCTCTAATGAGAAAAAAGGGAAAAAACACCCACGCAAAGCATCCTTTTTACATAAACATTCCTCCAAATTTCCAAACACAAAGGCAAACAAGAGGGCTAGATGATGTTTCCAGGGCACTTAAGCGGATGTCTAGAAATTTTGCTGTTAGTCCCTTGGATGGGAATTTATTTTTTCTCAGTCTAAGCCTGGGGCTAACATTCCAAATGCACACCATTAGCCTGCAAAAGGATACAGATGTGTCTTCCCTCCCATCCCCAGCCACAGAAGCTGATGGATAAAACAGCTGCCTCTCAAGTGTGTATGAACCACTCTTGGTGGCCAGATGATTCTCTTTTGCCACACATGAATAGACAAATCCAGATACACAATAAAGAAAACTTCAGGACTCTATATAGCACAAACTCTATTTAGAGGATTGGAAACTGCCTATAAATAAATCCTTGTTTTCCCAGGAAATATTCTCTTTGGGTGGTGATTCTCATGAAAAAATATTGTGATCAATGTGTTTTAAATGTTTTGAGTTGGTTAAGAGTATCCAAAGACTGAGAGTATCTTTACAAAGATTTTATTTATTTAGAGTTCTTTGGCATGACTACCATTTTCCAAGCCCTATTGCTTACTGAGATGATTGCCATTATGGAAGTACCAATCTTTGATGAGATGGTCACTTTTCTTATAATGGAAGTACCAGTCCTTGATGAGATGGTCATTTTTTTAAAGTGTGGGGAAGCAATAGAAGGAAGATAGTGTAACTAGGGCATGTGAACTCAAAAGGATACAGCTTTATTAGCAACCTCTATTATTGCATCAGTTTACTCTCCCCACAGAATACTTTTTGAGGAACACAAGATCCAAAATACCCAGCTGTCAAAAGACCTGTTTCTACCATTAGAAATGCATTACTTCATTAATCAAGATTTATTTTAGACTTTAATGGTTCCCTTTTATGAATGCAAATACCCTTAGGAAGAAGGAATAAAGTACCCATAGACCTGCTGAGAGAGCTATGGAAGGAAAGGTAAGCATCCATTAACAATCATCACAATAATGTTAATAGAAAATCAATAGGAGCTTATCAATACAGTGAAGCATAGGGTAATGGAGGGAGGGAAGACTTTGGAGTCAGAAAACCTTGGGTTCAAGTGCTGCCCCAGTCAAAACTAGTTATGAGTATGGGTAAATCCTAACTTCTTAGTGGCCCAGGCAATTTTTTAAGCCAGTAAGTTATGTGTGCAACCAAATAGCATCAGTGGAGATTTTCAACACTAGAAAACCCCCACACTGATGAGATCACAGGCCCAAACTAAAGCCATAGCACTTTTCATAAACTTCAAGATAAAGTCAGGTATAATTATTTCCAATATACATTAAAAAAGAACTGAAATGTACAGAAGCAGAGTCTCACCTACTCTCTTTCAGCTGCTAAATATTATAGCTATGACTCAAATGTTAAGTATCTGTGTTTTAAGACTAGCTCTCTTTTTAGAGTGGGAGGGAGGAAGGAAGGAAGGAACCCAAGGGTCAAGATTTTGGAGTCCAGAAGGTCAGAAACAAGGCTAGAAGGGGAATGAAAGCAGTTCTGGTCCCATTTACAAAATGGAATCTTGAGGAGGAACTCACCAATAAGAGGATACGCTTTGTGGTTAGATATTTCAGAGTGAGCTGAGTAGAGTAAAAGAGTTTGCAAATACTCTATATTTTTATTTCATATTGCCATTCCTGATGTTTCTGGATTTTTCTGAATTAGACAGGCATGTCCAGGCTTGGTGCCAGATAGACATCTGAAAATGTCCCTTGAAAAAATAAATTTAATTTTCCAGTAATTCTCATTCATACCCTATTTGTTTGTTGAATTAAGGCTTAATAAAAAAATAATGGAAAGGCAACTAGGTGGCTCAGTGGATTAAGAACCTGGCCAAGAGAAGAGAGATCCTGGATTCAAAACTGGTCTCAGTTAATGAAGCCTCAGACACTTCTGAGCTGTGTGACCCTGGGCAAATCACTTAACCTCAATTGCCTAGCTCTTACTCTTCTTCTGTCTTGGAACTAATACTCAATATAAATTATAAGATGAAGAATAAATATATATTTTTTGAAAAACAATGGAAATTTGGTACAAAGGACACTTGTGAGAGAGGACAGGAAAGAGGATTATACTTCACCAAGTGTTATAACTTTCCAGCTGCAGAAAACAAGATCTTGAATGTAGGGTCTGGGGAACAATGAGAGGTGAAGTGTTAGCCCTGGCCACAGCAGGGTTAGTAAGCCATCAGTATATTTATAGGTCTCTTGTAGGCTAAAGCATATTGGTAGCTTATCCAAACGAAAGGACTTTAGCTTTAGCAGCAGAGCCAACTGGCTGATCATGGTTTCATTCCATTGGGAGTCTCAGTCAGTTTGTTCTCATCAAATGAGGTCTACAGGTTCCTTGGACCTCGAGCTCCCTGGAAGACTTGGATTTATTTCTCACATCTAAATTCCAGAAGCCACACTACCCTAGTTCCAAATCCCAAGAGACACTTGGGCCCAGCTAAAATGGTCTGCTTTTACCCCAACTGTGTCTGACTATAATCTGAAGTCCAGAAGTATCAGGTCTGTGTGGCAAGACTGGTTTTTGAAATGACTCCTCTGAGGTTGGATTGCTCATGTCCTTAAAGTTTTATTTCTCTCTTAAATCTCCTCCATTCTTCCCTTTGGTGTGTGGCAAGGACCATAGCTGTAATTGGGAAGTTTGGCCCCTAGGGTGGGGAGAAGGAAGATCAATTGGAGGGCAGCCAACCACTGGTTGGGAATAGGCACAGCCTATGTTGGTGATTTGTTGCCCTTTAAATTGTAGGACCTTGAGGCAAGGCCTCAGTTGCTCTAACCTAATTATATCTCTGGCAGGGATTATAGTGAGAATGGAGGGGAAGAGGCTTTTAGCCTTTAGGAATCTCCTATTAAAATATAAACTTTGGAAACTTTGTCAACAAATTACCTTCTGATGGAAAATGTGTTCTTCCTCCCCACCCCCAACATGTGAACTTATCTGTTCACCTGGAGACTCTGGCCACAGAGCACCATCAATTTTCCCCCTCAGGGAAATGGCCAGTGCCAAAAAAAACCTTCATTCCAACATGATTGGCAGACTCTCCAGGGCCCATCCATCACATTCAGACACTTGGAGAAAGGTTACCTCTCTACCAAGTGCCCCCTGTTCACACTAAGCTGATTATATGCAGCCCTGGTGTCCCTCTTGCATTTGCTTGCCTTTTCTCAGAAGTCGATTGCCTTCTGGTCCCCAGGGACTACTGTGGGAAAATGGAAACCATTCACCCTTTGCTGATTTTGATGTTATGAAATACATCTTTCCCATGAGAAAGGTACAGAGTTTCTTAGGCAAATTCCATCTTGAGGTCTAGGGAAACCCATAATAAGCTAGTTGTCTCTCAGTCGTTTTAGTTATGTCTGATTCTTTGTGACCCCATTTTGGGTTTTCTTGATAGATATTGGAGTGGTTTGCCATTTCCTTCTCGAGTTCATGTTACATATTAGGAAACTGAAGCAAGCAGAGTAAAGTGGATTTTCCAGGGTCACATAATTATTAAATGTGTAAGCCTAGATTTGAATGCAGGTCTTCCTCACTCCATGCTCAAGGCTCTATCTACTGTGCTACCTGATAGCCTCAATTCTAATATAGTTATGTATTTTGGGGAGATATTATGGTATGTTAAAAAAAAGTAGATTTGGAGTCAAAGGTCTCAGATTCTAATTAAAGTTCTGCTACTTTCTACCCATTTGACCTTAAATACATTACTTAACCTTCCTAGATCTCAATTTCCTCATCTGTAAAATGAGGGAGTGGAACTAGTAATAGTTAACATTTATTTAGTATATATATTATGGGCCAGATACCAAGCTAAGTACCTTTCAAATATTATCTCATTGAATCCTCAAGATATCCCTGAGAAGTAGGTTCTATTATCCTCATTTTAGACTTGAGGAAAAGGGAGTCAATAGAGGTTAAGTGACTTACATAGGATCACTCAGGTAATAAATATCTGAGGCCAGATTTGAAGTCAAGTCTTCTTGATTCAAGGCAGCTCAGTAGTGCAGGAGAGAGACCATCGGGTCTGAGTCCTCACCTGTCAAATGAGCTGGAGAAGGAAAGGGCAAACCACTCTAGTGTCTTTGCTAAGAAAATCCCAAATGGGGACATTAAGAGTTGGTCATGAATAAAATGACCAAACAATAACAACTTCTTGATTCCAGGTGATGGGAGCCTGTCCCAGCAGTCTAGTTATCTTGGGGGTAGGATAGTTAAGTGAAAATGGAATGAGAACAGCCAGAGACACTGTAGCTTGCAGAAAGCTGTTCTGATCTGCCATCTGCTGATCTTAATTTTTATGCTTTTTTTCTTAGGATTACATACATACTGGCATGATTTCCATTTCCACCATACATCTTTTCTTGAAGACAATGTGTAAGGTGTTTTTGACGTATCTCTTGGGCCACAGTGGTGGGAAAGTATAGGCTTTTTCATGGGAGACAATTTCTTCATATTTCATTTCATTGTTCTTTTATGTTAACTTACTGTACCAAATCAGGGAGCGGTGGGGGTAAACTTAGAGACTATTCTGGCCTGTTTTTGCAGGCATCTGTGTATGGGAATTTAAGTTAGATTTTTAAAATCTTTAATATTAACTCACTATATGCTGGTTTGTTATGAAGTGACTTTTAGGGGAATTTCTGTATTACTGCATGTAAAGGTGGGAATTTCCTTGGAGTTTGTAGGGGGCTTGTAAGAGTTCTAGTAATGGCCTATGATGTTCCTCTATATGTTCCTGAGGCTAAATAGAGATATTGATTACAATAATTCCAATAAAAGCAAATATTAGTGAGAAAAGAGTCACATAGGGGAATTTGAGTGCAATTACAATCCTTCTGTCACCTGCTATGCAGGGTTCCAGAACTAGTGTAGGCTGTGTGGATGCCATGAGCTTTGATGGATTCCCGTATCCAGGTCCAGCTCCCTAACTAGACATCCTCTTAGGTCCCTTTGAGCTCTGTAGTAAGAATCCTACAACTTGAACCCTGGATGACTATCCTAGAGGGAATATGACAAAGGTACTTGAGTCACTGATGCCATGGTTTATAAAAATACAAAGAACACCAAAATGGAAACTGAGGACTGATAAATTTCAATGGGTGAATTCATACATACCAGAGGTTGGCCTTTATCCTAGAAGATTCACAATCACTCTTAAACTGATAGTGTTGGAGTGGTTGTCTTAATCCTTAATTCTTTTAAAAGGATCCTTAATCTTTTTGCATCCAAAACTCAGGGCTCATCCCAGATTTCTGCTGAAGTACCCAACCAAGGTTTTGGAGTCACCATTATCTAAACAAGGAAATAGGCACAAAGCAGAATATAGTCAGCAAATAAGCAAACTTGCTGGAGAAATGTATGGAGTAAGTATCATTTTCTGCTCATCTATTGACCCAGTCACTGTCTTCTTCGGAGATAACTCTTCCACAGTCATACAAAACCAGATCAATTTGACGCTTTTGTTCAGTCATTTACATATGAGGAACTAAGGCAAACAGGACTAAATGACTTGCCCAGAGTCACACAGCTAGTAAGAGTCTGAAACCAGATTGGAACTTATGAAGATGTTCTTTCTGATTCCAAGTCCCATTCCAAGCTCCATCCCCTGCACCATCTCGCTGCCTCAAAGCCATAACTAGTGCAAGGCAAATGGGACTTTGTCCCACAGTGCCAATGTGGGTAGAGAATAAAGGACTTTGTCTTAAGGTCTTTGGCTCACTGGTGGAATACATTAGCTGCCAAACTCAGGGTCCTGTAGCCATGGAATCACTCTTCAAGGTTTTCTAGACTTTCTCCCCCAACCAAGTTGGTGAAAGGATTGCAATATCTGCTTTTTCTACACAATTTCACCTAAATTCATACTGTGCTACTGGATCCATCCTACTAACCAACTATTGGTGCCCTATATTCATTTTTTTCTAATTATTTCTCTACTTAAATTTTAGAGAACTCTTATGTAAGAAAATGAGATATCATGGAAGAGTAGAATCAAGTTCATTACTATACTTTTGAATGTTTGGTGACCTAATAGATAGAGTACTGGCTTTGGAATCATAAAATCTTGAGTTCAAATCATTTCCTTCCTCAGATACTAACCTTAAAGTGCTATATAAATGCTGGCTTATTATTATGTTCATGCATTGCTTTTCCAGTAGTCCATAAACTATTTTTAGAAAGGTCTGAGAGATTACTGATTTTTGTATATGGGTCTACTGAATTATTTGTAAAAACATAGGGGCATTCTCTGGTGGTTTTGCAAATAACATGCTTCTTTTTGCCAATTTAGAAGAAATTGCTGTTTCAAATATGATTTTTATGCATGTGCATAAAAGGCATCAGCATTGCAAGTGGATAGCGAGATGGTGGACTGAAAAGTTTGGAAGTTTCTTTCATATAAAAATATTCCACAAATATTCATTAAGCATCTATTACATGCGGAACACTGCACCTAGATGCTGGGAGAGTTATAGTGATAATATAACACAAGACTTTATGCTTTCCAAGAACAGATAATAAATTATTCTTCATGTCTCTTACTCCTTGAGTTCCCAGATTGTCTTACATTTATCTACTTATCTCCAATACTTAGCATAGTGCCTGGCATTTATTATTTTTTTAATTAAATTAATTATTATTAAATGAAACCTACTAAGACATTTCACACAAGATTTCATTAAGACATATTCAGTATCTATTTAATTCTGTTCCTTGACTCTGGACATTGTATCAGCAGATTCCTTGAAAGTCTTCAAAAATTATCTAAGAGAATATTCAATGTTCTATGATATGAGAGGAAACTGTCTTTGGACAAAAAAAAAATTGGTGGTGAAGGAGGAAGGTAGGTGGCACAGGGGAGAGAGAGCCTGGTCCAGAGACAGGAAATTGTGGGTCCAAATCTGGCCTCAGATACCTCCTAGTTGTGTGACCCTGGGCAAGTCATTTAACGCCCCCTCCCCATTGCCCAGTCCTTACCACTTTTCTGCCTTGGAACCAATATATAGTACTGATCCATTCCATTTGACACCACTATTCAATACGGGATCATGGAATCATAGATTTCAAGCTAGAAGTGAGATAAAGTGCCATCTTATATAACCCCTTCATTTTATAGTTGAGGAAAATAAAAGAAGTAAAGAAGACAAAGAAATCAGGTGACTTGCCCAAGGTAATATAGCTAGTACATAGCCTATCTGGATTTGAACCCAGCTCCCTTCATTTCATATCTCCAAAGCATCATACTTCTTTCTCGGCATGTCAGGACTTCAGCTGAGCACATGGGCTCATGGAAATGAGCCATCACTTATTAACTTCACTCTCTCCACATGAATAGACCTTTTTTCTTCTCCCACATTTTTTAATGATATCCTTTGCTCCAATTCTTCTTGCTTATAAAACTTATGAAGCTGCAGCCTTCTCACACTCACCAAAGGCTTCTCCTTTAGCTTCTGGGTTATACTTCTTTGTAATCCTGCTAGAAGGTACAATCTATAAATCCTAGTGTTTTTATATTCCTCTCAACACTTCTTATCAAATTCTCTAGAGAATAGTAAGGATTGGGGATGCTAACTTTCCCAGACATATTTGAATTATAAAAGAGAATTTTCTGATCAGATCAATGCAAAACACCAAAGAAGGATGCTATTATTACTGTAAAATTTTAGGCATATGTTGGAAACGGTATTTTTGTTTGTCTCTTCTTCAGTGCCTTTGGGATTTCTCTCATGTTACCCCACAGAGTTATACCTGTACATCATGTGCATATGACTGGCTCTGAAATTTTGCCTACTCAAGGCCACCTATGGAACTTCTGTTCCTATCACTCCACTTCGCCTTCCCTCAAGCAACCAAATCCTCCTTCCTCTCCATCAACATGCTTTGTGCACCCTATAGTGTACTTTAATAGTTCAGAAAGTACAATACCCAAGTCCATACAGCCAGGAGAGTAAAATGTAGCCTTTGTATTATTTCTGTATACATGGCAGAATTTGCCATACTTTTTCAATTGATGATTCTCTTTGTTATCTTATGTAATCTTTCTCATTACGTTTTTTAATTATCTTTTTCTTTATTAGCTTAATAAGTCTTGTTTGTCAGTACTAGGCTTAAAATTCTGGCAATCTTATCTAAGGATTGCTCATTTAACTCTCCCATTGATTGGGGCTCTTTCCTTCTTTCATCTTTCACTTTAATTCCATTTTCCATTTTGACTCATTCATTAAACAGATTTATAGATGTATGCCATCAAATGCTTTATAGCCTTTGTAGTCCTATCACCTAATAAGTGCCTGGCACTTGATAGAAGCTTAATAAATGTTTAGCGATTGATTAATTTTGTTCTAGCCTGCCCTCTTGCTTTTCTTACTTGTTGGCTCAAGGCAAATTTAACGTAGCCAGAAATGATGACTGATATAAAATCTTAGTAGCTCAGTTCCCCTATTAGATTTTAGGGGCTGAGTCTCTTTTATTGACATTTTATTAAAAATAATTATTCTTACATTTATATACCTGTAAACCATTTGTTTGGGTCAAGGAGGTAATATAATGCTTTGGAAAGAGCAATGGATTTCAAGCCAAAGAATGGACTTCAGAATCCATGCTCTGACATTATCCAAATGACCTTGGAACAATTATTGTACCTCTATCAATCCCAGTTCCCTCATTTATAAAACAAAGAAGCTGGATTAGATGATTCTTGTTAACAGTGACTATTCTGGCCTCCAAATACCTGAATGCCGGCTTTGTTACATTTCACCATTCACTCAGGGTTCTAGAGTCCCATTAAGACATTCGGTAGGAGAGTTTCTTGTCTCTGTCATTGACTCATGCCCCTACTTATTATGTTTCCCTCATTTTGAAGGATCTCTATTCCCCGCATTGAGTTGAACTAGTTAATAGTCAATGAAGTTTTTACAAGGGAAAATTTACTTCAGAGGTATAACAAGATCATGTGTTTTATCCAATAACTTCGGGATATAATTACCTCTGTATTTTTTCAGCCTGAATACATATTTCTCTCAAATAGAATGCAAAATCCTTTAGGAAAGGGACTGTCTCATTTTTGTCTTTTATTTTCTAAAACAGTACATAGGAGGAATTTAAGAAATGTCTGTTGAATTAATGAATAAAAGCATTTCTAATTGGTGAAGACAGAACTATCAGAGGCCCTGTTTGGTTCAGACTAACCTAAGAGAAGGAAACTACCAAGTGACATCTTTTGGGTTCAGTTAAGCTGTGGAGAAATTAGAGCCCTAGAGTCTCTTAATAATGTGGTATTTCTATTAAAAACTTTCATTTTTATTTCATTATTATTTTCAATGAGTTTTCTATTTCAATTGCCTTTAAGCACCTAAGAAGAATGGCAGCAAGAAGGAAAAAAGATAAGACTGATGGATGATGGGGGCATCTGGGTAGCTTAGTGGATTGAGAGTCAGGCCTAGAGATGGGAGGTCCTAGGTTCAAATCCGGCCTCAGACACTTCCCAGCTGTATGACCCTGGGCAAATCATTTGACCCCCATTGCCCACCCTTACCACTCTTCCACCTATAAGCCAATGCACAGAAGTTAAGGGTTTAAAAAAAAAGACTGATTGGTGATTAGGAAGCAGTCCCCTTGACATAGAAGGAGAGATTATTTGCTTTCCCATTGTTGAAGAAGAAAAAATCCTCAGTACATTTTTTTAATAAATGAGAAACATGTTATCATTCTCATATCCAAATCAAGCTTCCTCCTTAACGGTCAAATTCATACAAAACCATGATGGTTTGGCTCTCTCCCTAGAAAGTCCAACTAATAATTCTCAGGTTTTATTTGGCAGTATGGTTCTCTCTGCTTCTTTGACTGCTTATAAAATTGATTGTATAATTTCAAGAGAGAGTGACACCACAGGTAGAAAAAGGGAATTTCATCAAATATGCCACACAAAAGTTAGTACCCAGAAACTTCTTTAATAGGGTCCAATGACCTGTTATTCCTAGGCAGATGGTATGCAAAGGGAAAATGGATTGATGGAAGTGGGTAGCAAAAGACTTGACTGTGGTTGCCAAGTGTTTGAAGTGTTGTCATGAGGAAAATGATTAGCCCAGTTCTGTTTGGCTCCAGAAATCAGAATAAGAAGTAATAAAATCGTAAAGAATTAGAACCAATATGTTGGCCAAATTCAACAATGCCTGCTTCATTCCTCACCACCAGCTTACTTCAGTCATGATTATTCATGGAATTGACTAGGGTTCTAAAGTCTTTCTACTCTTTTCTTGCAATGATCATAGTCATTATTCTGCTGGTTCTGCTCATTTTGTTGCCTGGCCCTCTAGGAAGTCCAGGACTGGAGTGGAGTGAGATGACTGTCCCAGAGTGATAAAGTGAATCTTCTTCTTTGTTCCTCTTGAGTCACAGTTCTTCATTTCGTTGATTAGGAATCATGTCTTTAATTTTTATATATATACATATATATACAATGCAATTGTTATATATAAATTGCTTTCTTAGTTCTGCTCACTTTTCTCTGCATCAGTTCAGGTATATCTTCTCAGTGGTACTTTGGCAGAAAGGTGATGGACTGGATTGAAGAATAAGATGCATATCTTTAGACATGTCATGTGGAAATTTCTTTTGCTTGACTATGGTATACTTATACAATCTTATTCTTTTTTTGGTTAGTAGTGGGAAAGGATGACTAGGAGATACAATAAGGAGATACAAAAAGGATGACTAGGAGATACAATTCCTTAGTAGGAAAATATGTTGTGTGTGGTTTTTTTTAATGGCTTTGCACAAGTTAGAGAGACTTTGGAAGAAGAGGGCTTGATAGAAAGCTTGTCCAACCCCTTTTTGTTTTCAAATCACTCCCATCCACAGAAAGTCTCTTCCTTTTATTGACAAGTTAATTTGTATTTGAAATTTAGGTATATCAGTAAGTAATTTTTGTGGAATAACTACTGCATCCTGGGCACTATACTAGGATATCTGTTCTGAGAAGTGGATCAATCATGCAAAAGGAATTTAACTTCAGTCGTATGAAGTAGCTGCCTTGTCTTGTGAAGGTTGGGAGAGTGAGAATAAAGTTTCTTTTTGTCATTATCTTTCTGATTCCTGGACTTGTCTTTGCCCTGACAAGATTTTGAAAATCTTAAATCATCTATACTTTGAAATTTAAAAGGGTCAGAAATTTACAGTGAGAATCCTCTTCTATTTCATTCTAGGGGATAAAAAAGAAGACTCTAAAATACTCATTCTCTGTCACCTTCCTCAGCTTCTTTTCCATAAATGAAATGAATCTAAAAATTAGCCCCAAAGGAAATCATCACGATTATGTTAGTACACTAACATTATTTAAAGTTTGCAAAGTGTTTTGCATATGTTATCTTACTTGATTCTTACAACAATGGTATGAAGTAGATTTTATCATCTCCATTTTCAGATAAAACTTTGGCTGAGAGATAAGTGACTTGCCCAAGTTCATACAGCAGGTCCAACATAGAATTTGAACTCAGATATTCTTAATTCCAACAAAGTACAGAACTTTCTTATATTATTTCCCCCTAGCCACCTCCAATTTGGTATATGAGGAAGAGGAATGACATTTGAATGAAGACAGAGTTAAAAATCCTTACTCTGGGACTTATTGATAATATGACCCTGACAAATCATTTAAACTCTCTAAGATTGAATTCCTTCTATATAAAATCAAAGGATATTCATGGCAGTCTGACACATTCTAGAAAGCTAGCCTTGGGGTCAGGAAGATGATTCAAAATCTGCTTCTAATATATACTAGTGTGTGACCTCAAAGTCAAATAACCTCTCAGTGTCTGAAGCAATTTCCTAAGGCCCTAAACTATGACTGATTTGTTGATCTGAATCAGAGGATGAAATTTTCCTAGATTAATTAAATCATAGGTCTGTTCCAACAAAAACAATGAGGAAGGGACACAGAAACAATAATAATAATTAGAAGTACTTTATAAGCTTTAGAATGTTATAGAGATGTGAGAAATTATCATTGTTCTTTATAGTTCTAGTTTTTAGACTTTTCTGACCTTTCATTTCTGAATTTAGGCCCTCCTACACTCTTGTTTCCCATGATCCTCTTCTCAGTAGTTCTCTGTGATTGAGAAACCTCTTTTATTTGGGGGTAAGAGAAACATATATTTATAAAACCACTTTTTCCTTTCCCTACACCTGCTTCTTTTAAATATTCTCACATTCTCTTCCTTTTTTTAGGTAATGATATGAATGTGATATAAAGGGAAACACGCTGACTTTGATATTAGAGAATATAAGTTCAAATACATCCTCTCCTACTAACCATCTATGCATTGTTGAGAGATCTCTTGGTCCCAGTTTCCTCATCTACAAAATGAAAATACTCTATGAGCTTTAAGGTCCCAACTATCTCTAAATCCATAATTCTTTTAAATGACACCTTAAGATACTAACAGAAGCAGAGAAAAAAATTGCACAACTTTCAAGTTGAAGAATGTTCCTTTTTAAACTCAATTTCATTCTTTAGGGAAGAAGAGTCCCTCCACTAGAAACCACTGGATGTTTTCAAAACAACAGTGAAACAGACAGATCATTAAGAAAGGGGAGCTTGAAAAGTCTTCAGTAGATTCTTTGAGGGTTTTGCCCTGCTGGAGCTCTACCACAAACTTAACCAAATATTCCTTTATCCATTCAAATCCTTCAGGGTTTTTTCAGCACAATGCAAACAACTTCTACTTCTTATTTTTGTTAAGGGATGTGCTCCTATAAAGGATGATTATTATCATAGAATTTGAAATCCAACAAATTATAACCTCTCCCATATTCCAACCAACAATCAGTTATTCCAAACCATCCCCCTGATTCCAGGAAGAAAAATGGTAGACTATGCTAAGAAACTTCATAGCTGAGGTGGATCACCACCCAAGGTTTTCAATTCTCTAACCAAGGGAAGTTGGAAGCTATTGTATGGAACAGTTTGACTCATAGAAAGGTAAAGTTTTTGTCATTTTCTTTCTTTGATTTCGGCTTCACTGAGATTAAGAAATCTTAGTCTTATCTATGAAAGGCAATATGACACAGGAGATAGGGCTGCTCTGGTTTAGAATCTGACCTTAGACACTTCCTAGCTGGGTGACCCCAGGTAAGTTACTAAACCCCAATGCCTAGTTCTTACCACTCTTTTGCCTTGGAACTAATACACAGTATTGATTTTAAGATAAAAGGTGAGGGTTTTAAAAAAAGAAAACCTGCTTTAAAGATAAGAAATATTTGAGTAGAGCAAACTAGAAGATGGTCAATGATTTAAAGATATTAAAAATATAGGGAAAGCTGGTTTCAATCTTTCAGCATTAAAAAATAAAGATATAATTATATGATTGTACATTCCTCAACTTTCTTCACTCCTTTTGCTCCACAACTTTCTCTACTATTTCAGAGCAGCCTCTTCACCCTGGAAATACAGGTTCATTCCTTGCTTTCATACATTGGAATTAAAATCTATCCCCATGGCCTCATCCTGTGGTTCTGTGCCCCTTCTACCTTTTCTTCCACTCCTTCCACTTTCTATTATCTATTCCCATTAGAATATAAGCTTCTTGAGGGCAACATCAGTTTCTTTCTACATTTTTTCTTGGAATCCATTCCTGGAATCAGGAAGAAGTAATTTCAATTTCCATCTCAGACACTTTCTAGCTATGTGACCCTGAACAAATCACTTAACTTTTGACTGTCTGAGTTAATACAACTGTAAAGTCAGGGAAATAATAGTACCAATTTCCCAGAGTTGGAGGATCAAATGAGATAATATTTATAAAGTATTTAGAATAGTGTCTGGCACATAATAAACACTTATAAATACTTGTTTCCTTCCTTCTTTCCTTCTTTCCATCCATGTTCTCTTATTCCCAATCACTGGGAAATATGGATGTTCAGGGAGGATCAACATCCCTAGTTTAAAGGCTTACTGAGTCCTTTTCAGGTCTGCTTATCCACCTTTGGTGTCTACCTGGTATTCGACTTTCACCTGTGATTCCAAAAAGCTATAGTATGTCCAGTGGCTACACATTGATAAACCATCTCAGCTGTTGGGCTAAACCAGGATAAGGGTAAGGAATGGGCCACAAACTCATCATTGAATTAGGGGAATGTCTGCTGGAAGCATATAAAGACTTCCCCTGATGAAATGAGAGGATGAGAAAAATTGTTCAAATGTGGTTTTGAAGGCAGCTGAAGCAGGTGCTGTGGAGAGCCTAGAACTTGGTAAAACATCAAAGATACCAAGGTCATCTACTTCATCTGGAGCCACTGCCAGTCATCCTGACTTTTGTTTTGCCACTCATGTGGCATGTCAAGACATTACCCTGTGATCTCACTGATCCTCTGAAAATTAGAGACAAACAATAGCTCCCAGTCACCAATCACTCCTCTTCTTATCCAATGCCTTCCTCTATGATTTTTCTGCCTTTGACATTCATTTTAATTTGGCTTTACTTGGATATAAATATAGTAGGATAGATCTTCAGTATGACAATTCATCTGTGGGAAAGGAAATATTAAGGTAGTCCATTATGATAATTTTTACTTGCGTAGTCATTGCTAATTTAAATTTACTCAAATGGATCTGTGATCTAATATATTTGAGAGTTCCTGCCAATAATAGAAATGACATTCCATTCATACCTGCCTATCCCATGACACTCTTGTCCATGTACTCCCCAAAATTCACTGCAGGGAGTTCATTCAATATCCTAGAGACCATCTTTGATTTCTCCTGAAAGTAGAAGAGGCCCAGTGAAGGAAAAAAAAGAAAAGAAGGAGAGATGGAGGAAGGAAGAGAGTAAGGAAAGGAGGAAGGAAGAGAGGAACGAAGAAGAAACCGTTATTTATTTAGCAATAGCAATATACAAAGTACTGTGCTTAGTTCGGGGGATACAAACAGAAAAGCCAGAGTCCCAGCTCATAAGAAGCTCATGTAACAAAAGGAGAGAGCATACATATAGGTTTCAGATGTGCTATCTGGCCACTTTCATTTCCCTCAGGTTCAAGCCCTAATTTTCTCTTTCTATCATACAATTATTGATGACATCCTTTACTCATGTCCTTCATAGTGCCTCATTGGTTACATGTTTTAGTCTGTTCACACTCACCTTGAACCTGTCTATTGCTCTCTATGGGATATACATCTTTCGCTATTAAGGAGCAATGGTATTCTAAGTCTGACTGTGATACAACAGCAGTAGAATGTCTATTGAAAATAACTCTTTTGTGTTACAGGAAGCTTGTGGAGGTAGGAACAGTTATTAAAATATTTCATGATTTCCCTAAAATTCATAAAAGTATTTTAAAAAGTTAGCTACCTCCAACACCTCCTCTACCTCTAAGAGCCTTTGAATGGTCAAGATTCTGATAAGAGTTAAAAATATTTTTTCTCATAAAAAGAATCATATCTTTTCTTCAATAAATTATTTTGGGATGTGCACTGTAGTGATTTCAACCCTTACAGGGGCTACCCATTAGCTGCCCAAACACAAATGTCAAGAGATAACAGTCTTCTAGTCATGACTTATTTCAAGAATATATTGGAGCTCATAGGAATAGGAATAGGAAGGAACCTCAATGATCACCTAGTCCAAACTCTAGAGGAAACTGGAGCCCAAGGAGCTTAATTATTTACACAAGGACAGTCAGGTAAATCAGATGTTGAACTCAGATCCTTTGATCCTAAATCCTGCATCCTGAAGTGAATATAACCCTTAGCAGCCTTTCCAAGCAGGTACTTTGGGTTCAGTGACAGAAATTAATTCTCAAAACCACAAGATTTACAGTTGAGATTTCAGGGATCACTTAGTCTATATCTGTTGTGTGTGACAGAATGAAATTACTTGGGCTATGTGGGCTTAATGATTATAGCAAACAAGCTGGTCCTAAATCATTATCCATTACCCTTTTATGGGACTCACTTGAATAAGCCTGATATACCAATGAGCCAACTCAAAGATGGTCCTGATAGGCAAATGAGCCATCCCAAATGTGGCTTGGATATGGCCTCTGGCCCCTCTCCCTCTTTATGAGAATCTCTCTGATCAGCCCTAATGATGAGAACAGTTGGTTAATCATTTCGGTCATGTCCAACTCTTCATGATTGATCCTATTTGGGGTTTTCTTGGCAAAGATATTGGAGTGGTTTGGCTTTTCCTTCTCCAGAGCATTTTGCAGAAGAGGAACTGAGGCAAACAGGGTTAAGAGACTTGCCCAGCTAGTGAGTGTCTGAGGACAGATTTGAACTCAAGAAGAAGAATCTTCCCAATTTCAGGCCCAGTAGGCTATCCACTGCAACAGCTAGCTATCCCTATTAAGAGCAGTATAACCTCCCAACTCCAGTATCCTGAGACCTTGTATCTCATGCCCTTTCCTCATAGCTCAGATTCTATCAGTATAATCCCTTCAGCCCTTTCCTTTCTGTTATCCCCGTCTCTCTTCTATACTTTTGTTAATGCTATGTGTCTTGTGGCAATAAGTTGGGTTATTCCTTCTTGAATCCTCAAACCCCAAGCTTGAGGCATATACAATCTTAGTCCTGAGGCCTAACCTTGGGAATCACAGGCTTATTCTAATATAAATACTATTATTTCATAGATTAAGAAACTGAGGTTCTGAGAGTTTTAATGACTTGCCTAAGATCATACAGTAAGTAATAAGTAGTCAATAAAAGAAGTAACAGGCAGAATATTAATTTGTGTCCTTTTGTTCCAAGTCATGCTTGTTCTACAAAACTACACTAGAACAAAGTAATCTCAGCAATTTCTTCTATTCTCTCTTTATTCCTCCTGTTTCAGAAGATGAGGTATTCCAGCTCTTGGCCAAGATTAATCTCTCTTCTGTATCCTAATCCCACCCACTCATGCTTACTAAAGACTTCCAGTAGTCACTGCCTTTCTCCAATACATCTTTCATCTTTCCCTTCCTCTGTCTCTTTCTAATTTGGTAGCTTAGTGGTGCAGTGGACAGTGTACTTGGCCTTGGGTCAGAAAGACCCAAATCGATAAATGACCTTAGATACTTAGTTGTGTTACTTTGGACAGGTCCCTTAATCACAGTTGCCTCATCTATAACATAATAGCACCTGCCTTTTGCGAGTGTTTGGAAAATCAAATAAGATAATATTGTAAAACATCAGGTGTATAGAAGGTACCATATAAATGCTAACTATTATAGATGTAAGGATCAAATGAGATAATATTTGTAAAAAACACTTAACATTTAAAAAAAAAAGAAATAGTCTGCCCCTAAGGCTTGATAGATGCATAGATACACAGGAGCAGGCAGGCAAGCAGACAGACAGATAGATAGATAGACAGACAGACAGACAGACAGACAGACAGACAGATAGATAGATAGATAGATGTGTAAGTAAATTGATGGATAGATAGATACATGATAGATAGAAAAATAGATAGATGGATAGATACATAGATACATAGATACATAGATACATGATAGATCAGTCATGGGCAACCTTTTGAGCTTGGTGTGTCAAAATTCGCCAAAAAACCAAGCATAACTTGGGTGGTGTGTCACATCGAGAAAAAAACCCATAGTTTCATGATATTTATAGTTTAAATAACAAAAAGGTATAATTGTAATATTTAACTATTTAATAAACCAAAATAGGTAAATTAATATAGATAGAATTGTCATCTATAGTGCACAGAGTGACTACACTATGCTACAGCAAATGTTTCATCCTCGGCACACAGCCCCATACTTCTCTGTATGCAGCCGCATGCAACCGTGTGTCATCGAAAATGGCTACACGTGTCATTGCTGACATGTGTGTCAAGGTTTGCCATCACTGTGATAGATAAATAGAGAGATAGATGGATAGATAGATAGATAGATAGATAGATAGATAGATAGATAGATAGATAGATAGACAGATAATTTGATTACAACAACAACCCTGTCAAATGAGTGTTATTGTCATACCTCTTTAACAGATGATGAAACATTAAGGTAAGGTAATTTGTTCAAGGTCACCCAGCTAGTAAGCGTCTGAAGTAGATTCAAATTCAGGTTTTTGTGACTGACATTGCCCATTCCATCATGCCACTAAGTCTATAGAAACTTCTTCCTGATATTCTGCACAGTCTTTCTCCTTGTCTAACCTTTTCCAGAAATATCTGTCCTTTAAGATTTTATCTTCCCCATTCTTGCCTTCATCCAGAGCTTCTCTTCTGCAGGCCAGATTTCCCAAGTGTCTTCAAAGGTTCCTTCTTCATGACATAGATTTGAATCCCTTTCTCATGCTAATCAGTTTTTTATCTGAAGAAGACCCAGAATGTTGACATCCTTCTTAAAGTTTTCTTTGAGCTCTGTGCATTTTAAAGACTTGAGTGAAAAGAAATCAACTCTTCATTCATTTGGTTAAATAATTTAAAGAGGGAAAAGGTGGGGAGGGAAGACTATCTTCCTTAGTAATTTTGAGACTTTTTCCATTTAATTTTTTTTTAATCGAAGACCTGTTGGTATTTTTTTTCTATCAGTTCATATTTCTCCAGAAATTTAGACAACTTGGAGGGTTCATTTTTGTTTTGTTTGTTTGTTTTGGAGGGGGTTGGTTGGGGTTTAGGGTTTCTAATTCCTTTTTTGTTTTTTTGCTGTAGAAAGAGATAGTAACCTGAAATATTTTATCCAATTGGAAGTCTTAAATAATTCTTTATAAATTGTACTAGTCAGTCTACTTGACATCTGCTATCAAAATGTGCAATAAAAAGCTTTGAAAGAATCTTCAATGTTGTAATCTAAGGGCCTTTCCAAAAGTGGAGATATCAGAAGATAAATTTATTTCTTGCAAAACCATTGGCTTAAGTCTAGATCTGAATCAAGGAATCTGATTGTATTTTCTTCCCTGGAGGGAATGAATGGTTTGGATAGTGTTGTGGGAATGTGATCTGTGCATTGTGAGAGGTTTGAAATTTCTCCTAAGTATCCTACAATTTGTCTAAGTATACTGTTATTATCAATCAATCAAACAGTTATAAAGAATCTCCTTTGTGCTAGGCCTTTGGGATGAAATGAATCAGTTCTTGCCCACTGGGAGATTACATTCAATTAGGTAAGAATATAAAATTACATCTTTCTTTGGTTCTTAGCCACAGAGCTAGAAAGGACCTCAGCATCATATGACATAGTTCAAAGACTTTTGAATTTGGAGTTAAAGAATCTGGGTTTGAATTCAGAATCTGCCGCTTACTATCTATGTGCTCCTGAGCCAATTTTGTTTTTCTGGACCCAAGTCTGCCTTATCCATGAGATAGGATCCTTAACCTAGTGTCCTTGAACTTATTTTTTCCCTATATATTTTGATAACTGTATTTCATTATAACTGATATCTTATGTAATCCTATATACATTATTTTATGCATTTAAAAATTTGTTCTGAGAAGGGGTCCATAAGGTTTACCAAATCATCACGGAGTCCATGACAAAAAATATGTTAAGAGCACCTGGATTAGATGGTCTTCAAGGTCCATTTCAATTCTAAATCTATAGTGCTGGGAGCAGTTAGATAAACTCAGTGAATTGAGAGCTAGGCTTAGAGACAGCTGTTCCTGAGTTCAAATCTGTCCTCAGATTCTTCCTAACTGTATAACCCTGGAGAAATCACTTAACTCCCATTGCCTAGACCTAATTACTTTTCCACCTTGAACCCAATACACAGTATTGATTCTAAAATAGAAGATATGGGTTTAAAAAAATCTATAATCTATAAGCCATGAAAATCACCCAAGTTTCTATAGAACTCTCTTATCCAGTTATGATTTAACTTTCTAAATTTACCTCCTGTTTTACAGGAACCAAAGAAGTATGATTTTTATTCTAAAACACTTCATTTCTGGTTAATTCTCTTTCTTTAGCTTCTGCATTTTGGATGGGAACCTGAAGAGATAGAATATATGTGTGTGTGTGTGTGTGTGTGTGTGTTTGTGTGCGTGTGTGTTTGTATACATATATATATATACATATATATATATGGAATATAGGGAAATGTTGTTTTCATAGTATCATATCATAAATTAAAATTTTAAAAAACATGATATCATTCATCATATCACTTGAGCCTCTCAACAAATCTAGCAGAAAGTTACTATAGGAATTATTATTAACATTTTACAGATGAGGAAACTTAGGCTCAAAGAAATTGAGTGACCTACCAATATAATTACTACAAATAAATGTCAGAGATGGCATTCAAATTCAGATTTCTTGATTTGAAATCTATCATGCTTCCTTCCTTAGAGAAGAAAAGGAGAGAATCAAACTCACTGTGTTATAGGAAATTAGCCGTGCTCCTTTTGCAGATATTCCACTATTATAAGCAACATACTGCTTTGGAATGAGTCACCAATGGCAATAGAAAGGAAAATTAAGCAGAAATTATATTATTGTCTGGGATATGTGTCAAGGCCCATATAATACTGGAATCCACATTCGGATTTAAGGGATTTTGTTCTTGCTTTCCTATCAGCAGTATATCTTCTTCAAAGTGCTTTTTGGCAAAATATTTCAACCCATTTGCCAAAAAGGACCCACCATCTTTTCTTTTCCAATTCCCTTGATATAGTTAGATACTTTTTTGATCCTATGCCATCATTCAAGTACTAAATTATTCATTACTTAGAGACATCATATAGGCCGCACCCAAGGACTAGATAGCTGTCAAAGGATCAAGATATTTTTTGCAGCATGATAACAATGAGTTATCTTACAAAGACCAATGTAGAAGGAATTGATGCTTTAGTTCCAGTTAATGAAAAAATAAGTATATTTCTTAATGTTCCAAGACACTCGACATCTTCCTGGCTTCAGTATAGTTAGGAAAATCTGGGATCCACTGCAAAGTCATGAGATAATTGGAGTAACACCATTGTCATTCCCTTGGGCTGAGTTTTCATTGTTGGAACTTCATAAAGAAGGACTCTGAAAGCTAAAGATTGGAATGCTACAATATGTACAATACACAAAAGAAATGTTACCAGGGCAGGGTGACCAGAGCTTTCCCTCCAAAGTCTAAGTTTTGAAAATGCTAAGAGTTCTTGCAGTCCTTCCCACCATAAAATCCAAAGACTTTTGTACCTATGTTATTAAGAATAATTAGCTTAAGAATAGTTCAAATAAGAACTTACTATTTAACCTACCTGAACCCCTTTTCCCTCATCAAAAGCCCAGGTGAGTGCCTCTGGGCTGGCACACCCTCCTTCCTCCTACCTTTCTTACAAATAGTTTGGACTATAAAGCAACAGTACCTAACTCAATGGCCAGAGGCATGTGGTATTTATGTTAAAAAGCTTTTATTTTTATTTTTATTTTATTTAAGTTAAATAATTTTAATTTATTTAAGCAAAGTTAAAAAGCATTTCTTAAAACTAAAGATAAAACAGAAATAAATGAATTAATTTTTAAAAGTATTTCTTCATAAAAGATAATAAAGACAAAGGAACTCGGATAGTAACAATACTGGGATTATTGTTGTTGCTGTTATGGACCTGGTACATTTCAGGAGATGTAAATAGTCCAGGTCAACCACTTCTTTTTCTAATTGTTAAAGACTTCACATCTCAAAAACTAAAGGTTTTCTGTTCTTCTCAGCAAAATGACAACTTTCAAAATATGTCAGTCCACAAGATAAAATAGATTGGTTCGGAAAAATTGAAAAGGTAAAAGAGAAAACTCTTCCTAAAATGTTCTGAGACCACAAGGAGTTTCTATTGGTTTTTTTTTCAGTCTCTAATCTCTTTTGCTATTGAGTTTGGAGGTCAGATGTTAAAAACAAATGATACTCAAAAATATTATTTTCTGGTTAGAGTTGGTGGAGTCAAATGTAAAACAGCTGGGGCTTGCTTTGTTCATGCTAAGTGAACATTTTTGTCACATGTGTCCCCAGAAACATTCTTTCATAGATGATATAACATGTGATTTATAAAACAATAAATTTCCTGATTATTGCTTTTGTGAGTTAAATGAGATCTAGTCCAGAATCATCTAATTGGGTCAACAATGAGAAACATGTTAGAATACTCAGAAGAGTATCAAAAGTTACCATTTTGAATTGTTCCACCATGTTGTAATACCGCATGGAGAACAGTTATGCTGTATTTGGACCCTTAAGGAAAGAAGTCAGGCAGCTAATGTATAGGGGATAGAGGGCCAGGCCTGGAGCTGGGAAGACAAATCTTTATCGGTTCAAATCTACCTTCAGACACTTAATAGCTCTCTGACTGGGCAAGTAAATTAACCCTGTTTACCTTAGTTTCCTCATCTATAAAACCAGCTGGAAGAGGAAATGGCAAAGCACTCCAGTATCTTTGTCAAGAATATCCAAAAACTCCCCAAAGGGTCAGACATGACTAACAAATGCCTGACCAACAATAGCAACAGTAATATATTTTTTTAAAAGTTATTTCCCAGTTACTATATTCTTCTGCCATCCCTTTCCACTCTGCCTTCATAAACTTTCCTCTGTTGCAATGCTGAGGAAAACTCACCAGATTTAGAGTCAGAGTACCTGAGTTCCAAACTTTGCTCTGCTACTTACTATTTGTATGATCTCAAGCATTCATTAAATTTTATGAAACTCAATTTCCTTATCTTAAAAATGAGAGATTGAACTCTTAGATAACATCCAAGTTATCTAAGTTTTAATTTTTCTCAGTTAATTTATTTCAGTTTTTAATTTATGATCTTGTGATCCTGGATATTTTTGTCTCATTTTTTCCCCATCCTCCAGTATTCATTGAAAACAAGCTTTTCCCAGAGGATACTACATCTTTAAGCATCCTCTCAAAGATCAACTGTTCCTTCTTCTGTACTCTGTCACAGAGAGCCAGGAAGAAATATTAGCATTATTTTTACTCACTATTTTCAGATTACTACCTGGCAAGCAGGTCTCTAGCTTAAAGTTCTTAATTGACAATAAAAAGCCATTGAAAGCTTTTTTTTTTTCTTTTTAAAAATTTCATTCAAAGGTATTTTATTTTCCCAATTACCTGGAGTAACAATTTTCAACATACTTTTTCTGAACTTATAAGATCCAAATTGTCTCCCTCCCCCTTTTCTCTCTTCCCACTTGGAGATGGTAAGCAATTCAATCTGTATTTTACATGTATATCGTGCAAAACATAACTCCATATATGTCATTGCTCTAAGAGAATATCCATATAAAACCCAAATTCTAAAATAAAAACACAAATTAAAGTGAAGTATAGTATGCTTTGATCTGCATATGATTCCAATAGTTCTTTCTCTGGAGGTGGAGAGCATTCTTTGTCATGAGTCTTTCAGGTTTGCCAGAGGTTATTGTATTTCTGATATCATCACAGTTGATCATAGGACAATATTGCCTTTGCTGTGAACATTGTTCTCTTGGATCTGTTTATTTCACACTGCATCAGGTCATATAGGTCTTTTCAGCTTTTTCTGAAATCATCTTGCTTATCACTTCTTAAAGCACAATAGTATTCCATCATCAACAAGTACCACAATTTGTTCAGTCATTTCCCAATTGATGGTCATCCTCTCAATTTCTAGCTCTTTGCCATCACAAAAAGAGTTACTACAAATATTTTTGTTTTCCCCCTTTTTATGATTTTTTTGGGTATACAAACCCAGTAGTTGTTTTACAGGATCACAGGGCATGCATAGTTTTATAACTTTTTGAGCATAGTTCCAAAATACCCTCCAGAAGGGTTGAATCAGTTTGCGACTCCACCAAAAATGCATTTGTGTCCCAATTTTGCCACATTCCCACCAACACTTATCACGTTCCTTTACTGTTATATTGGCCAATATGATAGGTATGAAGTAGTACCTCAGAGTTGTTTTAATTTACATTTCTCTAATAAAGAGTTATGTGGAACATTTTTTTTCACAATTATTGAGAACTTTGATCAGAAATTTGCTTGTTCATATCCTTTGACCATTTGTCAATTGGGGAAAGACTTGTATTTTTATAAATTTGACAGTTCACCATAAATTTGAGAAGTTAGATTTTTAACAGAAAAATGTATTATAATAATTTTTCCCAGTTTGTTGTTTCCCTTCTAGTCTTAGTTACATTGGTTTGGTTTGTACTGTGATAATTCGATTAAGTCTACACTGTCCATCTTTAGATTTAATCACTCAAGGTGAGAACACCTTCAAATTCTTGGAAGTCTGTAACCCACATGTGCTAGAGTGGGTGACAAATCAGAATCGACTGACTGTCCACTTGGCGTACTATGTGAAATGTCTATTGTGATTGGTCACGCAAACTAAGGGAAGGCACAGGAAATGACACATAAGTAACCCTTTTAAAAAGAGGGAGTTGAGTGAGTGAGAAAGACTTCAGTTGAATAGTGCGTCTGGTGAAGGACCTCTTCTGATTTGTGGAGGAGTGTTGGCTAGAATGCTGAGACCTTAGTGAGACTACTTTAAATATCTTCTTTTGAATTCCACGTAGTGAGTTTAAAGACTGAATCTTCCTGAACTTCTCTTAAGAAACTTATTTTTTTTTAATTTAAACATTTATTAATATTCATTTTTAACATGGTTACATGATTCATGCTCCTACTTTCCCCTTCACCCCTCGCACTCCCCTCACCCATGGCCGAAGCACATTTCCACTGGTTTTAACATGTGTCCTTGATCAAGACCTATTTCCAAATTGTTGTTAGCTGCGTTGGTGTGGTGGTTTCGAGTTTACATCCCCAATCATGTCCACCACAACCCATGCATTCAAGCAATTGTTTATCTTATATGTTTCCTCTCCTGCAGTCCTTCCTCTGAATGTGGGTAGCGTTCTTTACCATAAATCCCTCAGAATTATCCTGGGTCATTGCATTGCTGCTGGTACAGAAGTCCATTACATTCGATTTTACCATAGTATATCAGTCTCTGTGTACAGTGTTCTTCTGGCTCTGCTCCTTTCACTCTGCATCAGTTCCAGGAGGTCTTTCCAGGTCACCTGGAACTCCTCCAGTTTATTATTCCTTTTAGCACAATAGTATTCCATCACAAGCATATACCATAATTTGTTCAGCCATTCCCCAATTGAAGGGCATACCCTCCTTTTCCAGTTTTTTGCCACCACAAAAAGCACAGCTATAAATATTTTC
>NC_058131.1:531609906-531649294 GCF_016433145.1 Gracilinanus agilis
TGTGTGTGTGTGTGTGTGTGTGTGTGTGTGTGTGTGTGTGTATAAACTGGGGTAAAAAGTATAATACTAAGAGAAATAGGAAAATAAATAAAATGGGATAATTTTCTATTTCATAAAGGAGCACATGGGGGAGGGGGAGAAGACCAATAAAATGGAAGGGTGAAAGATGTTGGAGGCAGTCTCCAAGAAAATTTAATTGTTACAGTGGGAAGGGTCAGAAAGGTTCAAACTGAAGGAAAACCTCCAACTCCAAATTCAATCCTCCTCCTCCTCCTCCTTCTCATCCTCCTCCTCATCAACATCAACATCATCATCATCATCATCAACATCAACAATATCATCAATATCTAACTATCCATCTTTTCCTATCCTGAATGAGAGCCAAAAAACATAAACTCTAGGCTTAAGTGCCACTGTGTTCTTTGTGGGTAAAAAGAAAGCCTTCTTTTTCCTGGACTCAGTTTCTTCATTTATGTATGAGTGAAGCTTACTTGGACTTTGCATTAAGTTAATCAATTAAATCAAATAAACCAGGCATAAACAAGAAAAAAAAGAACATAAAAATGTCTGTCCTCTGGGATCATTCTCTGGAAAGAGGTGGGGAAAGGATACTGAGAGAAATTTTGTTGATATAAATTTTTTTTCCAAATCAATAAAAACATTTTATGACAAAATAAAAAAGAAAAGAAAAGTGACTTTAGTAGATCTGCTGCAAAAAGGAAGATTACTCTGGCAGTGAGATTCTCATAGTGATATCAAATTCAAATAGAAATAGATTCTTTGAGGATATTATATATCATTATATGTGCATATATGTATATATACATATGCTCTAATATATATAATATATGTCACAAATGTATAATATATATACCAGAAAGACTCCAATAGTTTAAGATTGGAATACTACAACATGTACAGTATATAGTATGTATAATAGGAAATTATGGTGTTCATTGTGAGATATGTATATATGTATGTTTGTACATATGTAAAATACGTATCCCAAAGGATATCTCTCTCTCTCTCTCTCTCTATATATATATATATATATATGCATATATATATATATATATATACTTGTGGGATATATTTAAGTATATATGTTTATATTTATAGCATGAGGCATGTTTATTATTACATCATATAATATTTATATAAATATGATATATGCATGTATATATTTAAAGGACTTATATGTATGCAATAATATATATATATATACATATTGCAAAGGAAACTATTTCTATTTTTTTCTCTCTCAATATACATGTCATTTACTAAGAAATTTAAAAATATATATATATAATCACATATTGACATTATGGTTATTATGCTTTTCTTTATTTCATTAAACATTTGCCAATTACATTTGAACTTGATTCTTCTCCTTTGAGGACTTCTGATGGTCATGAATTTGACAATCTTCATGAGAAAGATGGAAGAGAAAAGATGAGAAAGAAGATTGAGACAGTTTGGAAGCTAGAATATTTGTCCAAATGGGTTGATACTTGGGACTTGGCATTGGGAATAGAAATGAAGGAATGGATACACAATATATTGTAATCAGAACAGACATTCAAAAATGCAGATTCCAGGTGATCTATAGAGACAAACTATTTTGATTGAATTGGTTGGGAGCTAACCAATTACTACAAAATCACTTGCTAGTGACCTTTCTTTCACTCTTTATCTTTTTTGTCTTTTCTGGAGCCTTTGACATCTTCAATCACTCTCTTGTCCTTGATAGTCTCTTCTTTCTCATGACAGTTTTCTTTATGCTGAGTCTATTCCTACCCCTCTGACAGCTTTTTCTCAGTCTTCTTTACTGGATCTTCATCCAGCCTGAGCCTGTTAAATGTGAATGTCTTCCAAGGCTGGATCCTGAATCCTCTTCTCTCTCCTTATTCTTTCACTTGGTGAGCTCATCATTTCTCATGCATTGATACAAATAATTCTCAGATCTGATTATCTAGCCTTAGCTTCTCTATTATCTTCAAGGATCGCATCTCCCACTGCCTGTTGGACATCTAGGTGTCCCATAAAGGTCCTAAACACAACTCCAAAATTGAATTCTTTATCTTTCCCCCCAAACCCTCTCTTCATGACTTCCCTATTGCTCTTAAGAGCTCTACCTTCCTTCTGGTCTCCCCCATTAGGCTGTGAGCTAATCCAGATTAAGGACCTTGGAAATGTAAATGTAAATTAGTCTATCAAATAAGTTATGTGGTATCTTATCCTTCATGGAGTTAATTCCTAGTAGTTAATTCTAATGACCCTGGTGAATTCATTACCATTCTCTTAAGTTCTCTTCTCCACACTAAATAGTCTTACTGTTCTTTTTAGTTGTTTTTCAGCCATGTCTGACTTTTATTGACTTCATTTGGGGTTTTCATGGCAAAGATACTGGAGTGGTTTGCCATTTCCTTCTCCAGATCATTTTACAGATGAAGAAACTGAGGCAAACAGAGTTAAGTGACTTTCCCAGGGTCACACAGTTAGTAAACTGTTTTTGAGACCAGACTTCAAGTCTAAAATGAGTCATCCCTGACTCTAGACCCAGCATTCTATCCACTGAGCCATCTAGCTGCTGCATTGAATAGATTAGGGAAGTACAAAAAGATTTCCTTGCTGCAATGAGAACCTGGTTGATATTCTAAAACACAAATTTGTAATGATTAAGAAACTTGCCCAAGTTCATACATATTCTTAAGCAGGAAAATCAGGACCTGAATGCAAGTTCTTTGACTCTAGAGTTTGTTGTATACTTTCAATGGACATATGCTTGATAGGTATTGAGATTAGGAATGAACCAGAAGGCAAAAGTTGCATTTGATGGGTAGCATGGTATATTAGAAAGATAACTAAAGTTCAGGTCACTTACTACCTATGTAATCTTGGGCTAGTCAATTAACCTCTCTGATCCTCAGTTTCCTCATTTGTCAAAATGAGATGTTTGGACAAAATGACCTTTAAGATATATTCCAATTCTAAATTTGTGATTCTGTTGGGTGGCTCATGGTATAGCTTGTACTTTTTTATACTTTTCACTAGATAATAGAAGAATGTTAGCTTAATAGCCTGGCATTATGCTGATTACCCTGGGTTTTTATTTGGAGCTGGAGTTCATCACTGCTTCCATAGGTTCCCTGAACTTTCCTTTTAACAGCTATAAAATTGATGACCACATTTTCCTGTGAATAAGGAGGGGGCTTGAAATGATTATGCAACTCAGTGCAGAGGGTTAGTTCCTCTGAAGCAGCATTTTTTTGAGACATACACCTATGCAACCATTTCTAATAATAGTAGTTCTCAGACCCCATGAATACTAGGCGAAGGAACAAGAGAAGGAAGAACAGACTATGCAAAGCAGAGCTTCAGCAGTGCCAGGATCCACAGAGCATCCAAGAGAGGTGTGACCCTGTTTACCAAGGAGAGTGGCTGCTCCAGCTCTGGCTCCCTACGCCCTGTCTGGCCCATGAAATTTGATCTAAATCACAGGAGGCAAAAACATATTACCCTGACCACAACTCACATTCCGTAGGAGGAGACAGGATTAGGACATTTCTATTCTTGTCCAATGCTGCTAAATTTAAGGTCTATTGCTACTGTCTCTTTTCCAAAGGCTAATAACGATGAATGCCACTTTTTTTTCTAGAGTGAAATTCTCATAAATAAAGCCACTTGAATAAGGAGTTAGCCATGGCGGGGAGTGGTGATAGACAACAAAAAAAATAAAGAGAAATTTTATGGGTACTCAATACTCATGCCCAGTCTGCTTGTTTCTAACTAGAGTAAACATCTTGCTTCTTCATCAACTTCTGCTCACCTCTGTCACAGGCCATTTCCTTGAATTTCTTTTGTGAAAAGTCCTATCAGTAGGATACTAGAGAATGTACTCAAAAGACCATTTTGAACATGCCTAAATGTATTTTATTAATAATTATGTTGAGAATGAAAACAATAAGGGTAAAAAGCTATAATGGTGATTTTATCGGTACAGGGATTTCTTAGATGAGGAAAATAAACTTCCACAACCAAGACAAGTCAGCAACTTTTTTGAAATATTTTATCTTAGAGAGCTGCTTAGAACACTGGGATGCTAGATGATTTGCCCAGAATTGCATAGAGAGAATGTTGCAGAGAGAGAACTTAAAACCACATCCTCCTGACTCCAAAGCCATTCACTATATCATGCAGCCTTTCAATAATAACTAATATTTATATAGTGCTTTAACGTTTTCAAAGTGCTTTGAATATATATGTGTGTATATACATACATAATATATGTATATACACACACAAATATTTATGTGTATGTTTTCCTGTTCACAACAAGCCTATAAGGCATCTCATTTTATAAATGAAGAAATTAAAACCGACACTAAGTGTCTTGTCCAGGAACACTTAGGCCGGTAATAATCTGAGACAGGACTTTAAATTCAGCTTTTTCTGACTCCAAACTCAGCATTATATTTGATGTAACACTTATCTGCCTTTTAGAGGAATTAGAAAAAAATCCACTGCAAAGCATGACTGATAATACCCTTTCTTTTCCACTTTGCCTTCAGTAAAATTTAACTTAAATTAAGAAAAAAAACAACCCTCCCTCACCTTCACCCACACCCTTCAATCAAAGGTGATAATAAAATAAAAGAAACAAAGGTTTTTGTCCACCCAATAATTATTTACAAATTGTCTGCTACTTGCAATAGGCTAAGCCCTGAAGAAAAAATATAGAGGTAATGATAAGAGATAGTATTGTACAGGGAATTTTTTTTTTTTTTTGGATTTGGAGTTGATGCCTAAGTTCAAGGTTCCTTTTTTCCTGCTTCTGTAATGCTGGATTAATCATTATCTTCTCTGATGCTGATTGTCTTCATCTATAAAATGAAGAGGCTGAACCAGAAGACCATTGATTTCCCTTCTAGCTCTAATCTATGATTTTATAATTATCTAATCCCAGCCTTCATGTAGCTTCAAATCTCAGTAAGGATGTAACTTAAACACCAATAGATGATAACTTCCCAATAACCACAATGCAGATGGTCTAGAATATAATAAAAGTCACGAGATATTTTATAAGACCAGGAAGAAAATATAATTTCTGACCAGAGAGGTCAGGGAAAGCATTATGGAATCCACAACAACATATGAGCTATACCTTGAAGAATGGATATAATTTCAACAATAAAAATGAGGAATAGTTGGAGATACTGTCTTAATTCATTAATTCTTTCCCTTCCTTTCTCCTCTCATGTAAGGTAAGAAAGCAAGGCTGGAGTAGAAACTAGAAATAATTTTTTTTATTTCCTGCCAGAAGATAA
This sequence comes from Gracilinanus agilis, assembly GCF_016433145.1. NCBI lineage: Eukaryota > Metazoa > Chordata > Mammalia > Didelphimorphia > Didelphidae > Gracilinanus > Gracilinanus agilis. Next base: position 531,615,234 of record NC_058131.1, read on the forward strand.
AAGAAATAAATTATGAAAATAAAGAGAAGCCAAGACTTTACTCTTTGCTAAACTCTAGGGAAAAGAAAAAGGCTTAGAGGAGAAAAGAACCTCAATTTTGCTATCTATAAAATGAGAATAAAATTATGACTACTACTTATCTTCCATTGTTATTCCAAAAGAATTCTTTTGTACCCTTAAATCCATCTTACTCTGAGCTCTTATTGGGAGTATTATTCTATAAGACTATGCCATTTTTCTCAAACTTCTTCCTGTGATTAAAACTAGACAAGAAGATAAGTTTGTTAAAGAGAGTAGGCGTTTAATTTTTAAAAATATATACAATGTTTATTATTTTGCTTTGCAAGCAATAGGACTACAGCTAGGAGAAAACAATTGTTCTAACACTGAGCCAAGTAAGACTATCTTTGAACAGGCAACATTATAAGTTATTTAGTCTTAGCTACATTCTCTGATTCCTATTGAAAGCTGGGGGAGGGGATAGCAAATTGAATGACCAATAACCATTCCTGGATTCCTAACGATTCAAAGTTATATTTATGCATTGACTGCTATATTGAAGTTCTCTTATGTGCAGTGATACTGTGCTCAAATCTGTTGGTGAGTTAGAGGGGTGTCTATATCAGGCATGTGAAGACTTCCTTGGTGGAATAAGTGGATAAGAACAATTTGTTCCAACAGCTATGAAGGTGGCAGAAGCAGGTGCTATAGAGCTAGCTCTTAGATCTTGGATAGACATCTGAGGTGTCAAGATCATCCACTGAATCCTGGGCCATCACCAGCTATCCTGACTTTTGCCATGCCACTGGACTTAGATGGCTGGAAGAGAGAGTAAGGCTGATGGCTTTGTGTAACTCTGCCTCCTTTAAATCCAATTTATGTTCAAGTCAAAAGATATCACCCAATAAAGTCATTTTGGTCCTCTTTGAATCTAAAGGACAACAACCAACCAACCAGTAGATGAGGGGTAGGTATGGAGGTATGTAGGGTATGAATAGAGAAGAACAGAGCATCTTTTCCCTCTAGGAGTTTGTAGCATATTTGGGGATATGGCTTTACTCATCATTCTTGTTACTTTCCAAACCTAAAAAAATACCCCTTTCCTGGATTACCATTTCCCTATAAAAATAAAAATAAGCTCCTCGAAGGAAGCAAATCATTTCCTTTTGTATTTGTACATGCCAATGAATAGGCACTTAATAAATCCATTCATTCATTCATTCATTCATGAGTGCTAAATAGAAATAATATAGTGTATGATTCTGACAACACTGATAAAAGCAAGAAGTACAATAGGAATAAAGAGAAGGATGATGGGCATGAGCTCTAGATGAGGTCAGGAAGACCTTGTGGTGGGTAGGAATTGGACTAAGACTTGAAGAATGGGTAGAATCTGCACTGGCATTGAGAAAGTTGAAGGGCAATTTCAGATAGGGAAAGCAAGATCAATCCCACAATTCAACCTGATTCAACAAATATCTGTCAAAATCAGTCTATATCAAGTGCTGAGCTAGTTGCTATAGTTACAAAGATAAATATGACAAAAATAATCACAAAATAAAGGCAAGAATGTGCATTTATTTTTGAGAAACCATTCATAGAATGATTTGGCAGACCAGAGGATTTCTGTAGGGAAGGGGACTTTAAACTTTTCTCAGTGTCTTAAACCCCTTTGGGGTAGCTAGGTACTGCAGTAGATAGACTGCAAGAGCCAGAGTCAGGAGGACTGGTCTCAGATACTACCTGTATGACCCTGAGCAAGTCACTTAACCCTATTTGCTTCAGTTTCCTCAAATGTAAAATGAGGTGGAGAAGAAAATGGCAAATCACTCTAGCATCTTTGCCAAGAAAAGCCCAAATGGGGTCAGTCTGATACTAAATAACAATAAGACCCTCTCATTGGTCTGGCTAAGCCTATGGTCCAGGGCATATAGTAATTGCTTAATAAATACTTGTTGACCTATGGACCCTTTTCATAATAGCAGTTTTGTGTTTCTTTGTTTCATCATACTTAAAATATATGCTTAATTTCCATTAGAGTTAAATGAAAATGAAGGTATTTTCCCCTCATTCAAGTTTACAGACACAATAAATTCTATCCATTGATCTCAGATTAAGGAACCCTATTACAGAGAAGAATCAATGTGGTGCAATAGTAAAGGAGAATTTACAAATGTAAGAGATAAGATTTGAACCCAGGACTCTTCTGATTATAGTTCATTGATCTTTCCACTATATCAAGTTTCCAGAAAGAGGACAAAAAAGTTAAAGAACTACTCTGAAGTCTCACGTATTTTTAATATTTCTTTCACAAAGAATCATAAGTAAGAACCAATTTCGTTGTTCGGTTGTTTTATAGGAGTAGTTGAATCTTAGTGACCCATCTGGATTTCCTGGCAAAGACACTGGAGTAATTTGTCATTTCCTTCTTAAGATCATTTTATAGATTTAGGCAAACAGGGTTAAGTGACTTTCCCAGGTCAAACAAAATGAAAGTATTCCCTAATAGATAGGAAATGTGCATAACGGCTGAAAGATGGCTGACTTTAGAGTAAGAGGACCTAATTTCTCATTTTAACTCTGGTTCTTTTTACTTGTATGACCTTGGATAAGCCACTTAATTTTTAGGATTGTACTAGGTGATCTTTAGCATCTTTAATATCTCTTCTAAAGATTTTGTCCTGTTGAGTCAAATGCTTTTTGACAGAGAACTAGTACGGTAAAATTTTATATTCTGTGTATCTTTTAGTCAAACATATGATAGCAAATATATAGTAAGCTTTAGTGTATTACTCATGAAACCCAGCCTTTTCTCTTCTAATGTCCTTGTCAGGAAAGCCCCTCTCCCTTTTCCTTCTCTCAATCATTGATTGATTGATTTGTTTGTTTATTTGTTTATTCATTTATCTATTTGTTTGCTCATTTATTTAGCTACTTATTTATATAAAATATTTATATATGGCATTTATATACATACATGTATACATGAACATGCAAACACACACACATGTACATGTATAATGGTCTCCATACACATATATGACAAAGAGAAGAAATGGTGTATATGCACATGCATATGTATATTAGGTGTGTATATGCGTTATAGCATGCATGTGTATACACATAATTACATGCATGTGTGTTTATGTGTCACATATAGTATGCATATATGTACATATATTTTATATGCATATATCAATATTATAAACATAGGTGTATGTAGATAGCAGGTATATATGTCTATATCATATGTGTATATTTATATATAGACAAGTATATGTATATTCATACATGCATATATACTACATATGTTTATAATAATATCAACTGACAATTACATAACACTTTAAGGTTTGCAAATATATAGATATAGATATAGATATAGATATAGATATAGATATAGATATAGATACAGATATAGATGGAGATCTATAGATGGAAATACTTTGATCAATATTAGTTTCATTATGGTTTAGAGCAGATCTCACTTTTTGGTCTTAGGATCCTTTATACAACTTGTAAAACATATTAAAGACCTCTCAAAGAGTTTTTAAAATGTTAATTATAGCTATCAATAATTATTATATTATCAACGAAAACATTTCTGTATTATTACAAAATAATTTTGATCTTGTGGACTCCTTGAAAGGGTTTCAGGGATGACCAAGGGTCTCCAGATTATTATTTGAAAACTGTTAGTTTAGGGAAATAATTAGTTCACCACTGGCTTTTGATCCTCCTTCCCTCATACAAGCACAATTTCCTATGAGTTCCTCAAATCCTGTCTCAGACCCTCACCAGCTCCAAGGCTCTGGGCAATTTATTTAACCTATCTTGGTCTCGGTTTCTTTTCTGTAAAGTGAAAGGGTGAATTCAGTAACCTCAGTGATCCCTTCCAATTCTAAATCTGTGATTCTATGACCTTTTGATTCCTATTTTATGATCTAATATTCACTTTCTCACCCCCAACTTTCCCCAAATGACTGATTTACCTGTTTTCACCTCCCTCTTCTGGTTAGATTTAAGAATTCCACAAATGCATTCCTTTCTAGCCTTGGGACAGACAGTACAAAGAATCTCGTCATAAATGGCTTCAACAGACCACTGTCTCCCTGAGCAGTGTTGGCTTAAATGCCTGGAGAACACAGCTGAACAAACTATTTTAAAAAACAGGAAAAGACTGGTGTGGCTAGCACTTGGACCAGGGTGACCACATCAACCTTATCTCATGGATATAAAGCAACTGATTCTTTCCAATTTCTCTCCCAGTGCTGGAACTCAAATCTCAAAGGAAGAAACTGGACCTATATTTTCACTGGTTTTAGGAACTTCCAGTGAGGAAACTCCCTCTTCCTAAGCATAAATAAACTCTCTCTATATATCTCTGTCTGTCTGTCTCTCAGATTGGAAGTATCAATGAATCCATCCATCCAGACCCATCCACCACTCCATTTGAGAAAAAAAAGAGTATATAGACACCTTTGTAGGCTGTTTATTTTCTATCCCATGCCCTTTACATGACTAGCAAAACTCCTTTTTCTAGTCCATCAGAGCAATAACTAGCACATAGTGGCACTTTGTTACCTGGGTGAATTGATATGAAGATTTCTTTGGAAGATGCTATTGTAGGAAGCTGCAGAGAACATGAGAAATTAAGTGATTTGCCCAAGGTCACACAATCAGAATGTATCAAAATAAGTACTTGAACTTCTTGGCTTCTAGGTGATTCTCTATCCACTAAATGGCATTGTCTCTGCCAAGACCTCAAGACACAAGCAAATAACCACTTGTTAGATTTACAAAAACTTTGAGAGACTTTTTTTGCTCATCCTCTAGTCTTCAGAAAGACATTATACCTAAGTTATTCCAAAGAAATAGTCAAAGGAGATGTCTAAAATCTCCCAGTGACCAACTAGGTTGTTGTAGTTTGTTATTTTTCTTTTTACCTATTTTCTTATGGACTACTTTCTTTCCTTACTTCAGAAATCCATGGTTTTTCCAGAGTGGATACTTTCCCAATGAATGGACAAACCACTATAGTTTTCTCTGACTCCCAGAACTTCACTTGGCCATTAGCCTCAGGGTGAAGAAGACTTCCTCTTAGCACTATGTCTAATTTAGCCACATAATCCTGCCTGTGATTTCTTTCCAGCTTGGTAAAACTGCCAGAGCTTTTTCTCCCACTAGTATATCTTTTCAGAGCTCAATGTCACAATCAGGAGGTGGAATTGAGTGGAGTTCAAATAATATAAACCAATATTTCAGAATATTGGTGTGTGTGCATGTATGTGTGTGTAAGAGAGATGAAATATATAAAAATATGTATATAGACAGATATATAGAGAGATATGTTTGTAGGTAACTGTGATTGTAATCAATCAACAAGCTTTTATAAAGCAACTACTATGTGTTGTTAGTCACTGTGCTAAGTGCTGATATAAGGCAAAGAAAGAGAGGAAAGAAAGGAAAAGAAAGGAACTACAGAGTGAAGAGAAGAGAAGAAAGATGAGGAGAGGGGAGGAAAGAAGAGGAGGAGAAAGAATGTGTGAAAGACAAAGAAAGAGAGACAGAGAGCAGGAGGGGAGAAGAAGGGAAACAAGAGAAGAGGGCAGCACAGCACGTTGGCAGAATGGATAACATGGTGGATTTGGAGTTAGGAAGTCCTGGGCAGTTACTAGCTTTTCGACCCTGGGCAAGTAATTTCAGGTTCCTTATCTGTGTATTAGGGACCATAATAACATCTACCTTAAAGGATGTTTGTGAAGATTAAAATGAAATAATATATGGAAAGTGATTTGCAAATCTTAAAGTACTACATGTAAATCAACCAGTATTTATTTTCTCTTTTTAGAGCCACAAAAGGTAGTTAAGCTGGATAAGAATGATATGATTTGCACAAAAGTCACCCTTATTAGTGTAGGTGAAACATGACTAGAACACAAATCCCCAAGATGCCATGTCAATGCTTCTGTGATCGTTCCTTTTTCTCATTTAATGCATATTAAAATCTTGTTGGAAATATGAAAATCATTGATATGTGAATGCAGATGATTTATGACAAGATTAATTTTACTGTATCCTATAACTCTTTGGATGATATGATAATCACCCTCTTAGGTTTTAAAAAGCAAGAGAGAATAATCATTTATATAATGCCTATGACTTTCCAGGCAATATGCTAAATCTTTATAATAATTGTGTCATTTGATCCTCATAACAGTCCTTTCAGGCAGGTGTCCTTCTCTACATTTTACAGTTGAGGAAACTGAGACAAACATAAGTTAAGTGACTTACCCAGAGCCACTCAGCTAATAAGTGTCTTGAATCAAATCTGAACTCATATTTTCCTATCTCCAGTCTTGGTGCACTATCCTAGTAAGTAAAATGGGAAGAAGAATAAGCCACAGAGAAGAAGATGAGTATGGGCCAATCAAGAAGCTATAAACATGTTTGTTTGTTTGTTTTTTGTGCCATCTATTTTTTTGTGATATACATTTCCCACAATGATGGAGTGACAGGGCAAATGAGATCAACTTGTAGATAATAAAGCCATAGAAAGGCAGAATAGTATAGTGAAAAGAGTTTTCAACTTGAAATTAGGACATGGGTGAATCCTGCCTCTATTGTTTACTAATTGTGTGACTCTCAGCAAGTCATTTATCCTCCCTTTTCTTCATGCCTAAAGTGAGGAACACTAATTTCAGCATCACGTACCTCACAGGGTTTTTATGGACTTAAAATATGTAAGGAAAGGGGGCAGCTGGATAGCTCAGTGGATTGAGAGTCAGGCCTACAGATGGGCGGTCCTAGGTTCAAATCTGGCCTCAGACACTTCCCAGCTGTGACCCCGGGCAAGCCCCTTGACCCCCATTGCCCACCCTTACCACTCTTCCACCAAGGAGCCAATTCACAGAAGTTAAGGGTTTAAAAATATGTAAGGAAAAATACCACACAAATTTTAAAAGCATAATGTAATTGTCATCTATGAGTATTATAACAACTAAAAGAACTAGACCTTAGAGTTCATTGCATACTGAGAAAAATCTATGTTGAGAGGAAGGTGAAATAATTAGTGTTCAGATTCTCACTACTGAGTCATCCATTGCATCACAGGCCATCGCCATTTATCTTGACTTTGGTTCTGTTGCTGAATTTCAATGACTGGAAGAAAAATAACTTTATATGATTGCCTCACTTAGAACCAATTCACAAGCAAGTCAAGACATCATCCTCATGATGTCATTGGCCCTCTCTGAAAATGAAAGTCAAACAATGACTGAGTGGTACAAGAACAAGAAAGATATCTCATTCCCACCATTTAATATGTGGGTGACACTGACAAATCACTTTGAAACTCTCTGGACCTCAGCTAAATGGAAGTATCAGATTAGTCTAAAGTCCACTCTCAACCAAAATCAATCATCCTTTAATCCCATTGCCTTCCTCCTCACCCTAACACTTCCTAACTGTGTGACCATGGACAAGTCACTTAACCCTATTAGCCTGTTTCCTTATCTGTAACACAAGAGATTTGGGGCTTGAACATTCCTTTCAGTTCTAAATTGATAAGTCTCTGTAGATCAGCATTAAGAACATTTAACATACAGGAAAGGTGACATAACTGTCAAGGGTCACCTCATAACCTATCCCTTGCTTGTCAGAAGGAGCTGCTGCCAAGTTTATAGCTTCTTTTTTAAATTTAAAATTTTTACATGTTAATACAATTTTAAATAATCAATTTCTGATATTTTGCAAACCATGTTCTCTCCCTCCCTTTCCTTATCCCCCCCTGAGATGCCAGGTAATATGACACAAATTATCCATGTGTCATCAGGTAATACATACTTCCATATTTGTCATATTGTGAAAGAAGATACAATCATTTATATTAGGAAAAAAACTTATGAAGAAGATAAAGTGATAAATGGCATGTTTCAATTTGCATTCAGACTCCATCTTTTTTTTAATGATAGTAGATAGCTTTTTTGTCATGAGTCTCTTGGAGTTGACTTGGATTCTTACATTGTTGGTAATAATTAAATTATTCAAAATTGATTATCATACATCATTCCTGTTACTATATACAAAGTTCTCCTGGTTCTGCTCACTTCACTTTACATCATTTCATATATGTCTTTCCAGGTTCTTGGGAGATCATTGAAATAATAATAAGAGCCAGTAACTGATGTTATGATAGAGAAGGGGAGAGAGAGAGAGTCTACGTGATAAGACTCTCTTCTAGCTCTCCCCTCATGCCAAATATACAATGGGAGACTTTGCCCCAAAACTGGGTGACTTGGATGGTCACGCCCCCACCAGGAGTTGGGGGCAAGGCTTCCCTATAAGATGAAGTATGTGCTACCCCAGTCCGATTCTGAATGAGGGTGGGGTTTACACAAGGCTCCCCTGAAGTCAGTCAACTTCATAGCCGATGGTCTGGCTTCAAGATGGAGGCAACCAGACCAAGCTATGGTTCCCCTCTTCCTCCTTGTCTCTTAGGCACTCTGGAACGCTATCTGACTAATGAATGGCTTTTATTATACGCAACTGAGGGGTTGGGGAAAGAGGTGAAGGGCAGTAGGATTTGGGGTGCCCTCTTCTCTATTTCTATGGGGTCTGTCACTTAGGTGGGAAACCCAATGGTTCCCACTTCTAAGCTTTTCCCCTCATCCCTTCTCCTTCTATTTCTATTTCTCTTTTTCTATCCTTTTCTATAATTGTAAGTTAGACCTGAAAGGGTCTCTCAGCAAGGTTGGGTAATGGGGGAAGGAGACTAAGAGATCATTCCCAAAATGGAGTCCAAAACTTAGCTAACTCAATAGTTGAAGTCTTGACTGATAGATGTGAAGGAAAGGCTTTGACCAGGGAATCCGGGTTTCAATGTCCAAAGAAAGATCCTCAGGACTGGATCCGAGCTGGGATGGCCTCCTCCTCTCTCCTCCTAGTCCTCCACTGGAACCCTCTCCTTCTCCTCCTTCCTCTGGAGAATTACCCAGAATTCCTTTGGTCTCAACTGTCACCAACTCTCACCAACTGTCAGCCACTCCTTCTCTGGCTCCTTTTGTCCCATCCCCCTTGCACAAATCCCATCCTTACATCATCCTGTTTGTCATATAATCATATACTGCAACTACTTATTCAGTCATTTCCCAACATACATCCCTTTGGTTTCCAAATCTTTGCTATCACAAAAAGAGCAACTAGTAATATCTTTGAAAACATAGGTTCTTTCCCCTACCTTTGATCTCTTTGTGACACATACCTAGTATTTCTGAGCCAAAGGGTATTTACAGTTTAACAGACTTTAGGATATGGTTCCAAATTGCTCTCCAGAAAAAAAAAATCACAACTCTACCTACAGTGTATTAGTGTCCCAATTTTCCAACATCCCCTCCAACATTTCTCATTTTCCCTTTTTTATCATCTTAGCTCACCTGATAAATATGAAGTAGTACCTCAAGTTATTTTAATTTGCATTCCTCTAATTAATAAGGCTTGGAACATTTTTTTTCATATCACCTGTAAAGCAGACATTAATAATTGTGTCATAGACCAAGAAGGCATCTGGAAGGAACCTCAGAAAGGATAAAGTGACTCCTTCAAGGTCACACAATTAGTAAGTGGCAGAGTTGAGATTCAAATTCCATTGCATTATTTAAAGTTCATCATTTTATAATTTTTAATTTCAACAAGTTGCCTCTCTAATCACAGAGGGGGAAAGTTTTACTGCAGGAACAAGAAAAACAAAATAGAAATCTGAGAAGGAATAATTATTAATCTTTTGTCTATTGTAATGCTAGCATCATAAGCCCTCAACAAATTTGTTTTTGGATGAATTATTCTACCTCCCCTTTCCCCTACTTCCTATCCTTGGATTTTTTGTTGTTGTTTTGTTTTGTTTTTTGGCATTGATCTCCCTGGCTCCACAAAATGCCAGCTCCTTAGACATAGTTCCTCAGATAAGGCAAGGAACTCCCTCTAGGGCAGTGACTCCAAAGCTATGGACCATGAACACTGGCTGAGTTATTGCAAGGGGAGTTGCAAATCTATATGATAAGTGCAATCTTCTACAGACTGAATAAATGTCACACAATTATATATTACTATTTTTCAAATGAATGTACATGTTTTTTTCATGAACAAATTATCATTCATTTAGATTAATATAATCACTTTCTCATATCTCTTCTCATTTATACTGTCTCCACATTCTTCCTCCTATCCCTTCCATTTTCCATGCCTCTGCCAGAATATATTAGGCCATGTTACTTCTCTGATCAAAAGTCTTCACTGCTTTCCTTTTGGGTAAAGTACAAAGCCATCATGACTTTCCACAGTATGGCATGCCTCTGTCTCCAAACTTGGATCAGCTTATGCTTCCCAGCCAATTTCTTGACCTCTGTCCTCAATATGGCAGTTAATTCTTCTTCCACTGCTTCCTTCTCTGATTGGTGTGTTCATCCCTAGAACTTCAATTAGAAGAATTCCTCACTGCTAACCTGATTCAGTCCATGGCTCATCAGATTGCCTTTTAACCTTGCTCCAATATGAGTGGTTTCTCTACCTCTTTTCAGCTATTTTTTTTGTTTGCTATCTTCCCTGAATAGAATGTAAGTTCCTCAAAGGCAGGGGCAATCTTTCATTTTGCTCCCATTTAAACTCTTGGTGCTTAGCACAGTGCCTGGTATAGAAAAAAATGCTTCAAAATGTTTTGTCTGAAACAATGCTATCCAGCCCCAGAGAAAGAACTGCTGGAGTTGGAATGCAGATCAAATCATTTAACTTTAGTTTATTTGGTTTTTTATTATGATCTTCCTCTTACAAAAATGAACAATAGGGAAATACATTTTGCATGATGATACATGTATAACCCAGATCAAATTGCTTGCCAACTTTGGGGAAAGGGAAGGAAAGGAAAGGAGAGAGGCAATTTGGATCATATAATTTGGGAAAACTTATGTGAAAATTTGTTATTACATGTAATTGGTAAAAAATAAAATAAAATAAAAATACTTTGTTTATTTATATTTCTATCCATCTCATTTCTTTCCTGCCCTTTTTTCAAATTATTCTGTTCCATGAGTTCTAAACAAAATGGACAATTATCTATCCCTTTAGGCATGTCATTTCTTCTCCTCACGTCAACGTGTAGCATGTAATTCTACTGTTTCTTACTCTAGTGTTTATTAACTTGCTTTTCCTCAGACAGTCAATAAATCAGCCAGCTAGTCAAATATCATTTATTAAACACTTACTCTGTATCAGGCATTTAAAGAATGGTCTCTTTAATCTATGTTCATGATAGATAAACCATTTTAACAACCCTACTTATACTATAGCTTGTGCCTGGAATAACTTTCTTTTCTCTTTTTGAATGTTTCCTCATCTTTTTTTTTTAACCCTTACTTTCTGTCTTAGAATTGATACTAAGTATTGGTTCCAAGATAAAAGAAAGGTAAGGGTTAAGAGACTTACCCAGGGTCACACGCCTATAAATGTCTCAGATCATATTTGAACCCAGGACTTCCAACTCCAGGTATGGCTCTCTATTCACTGAGTCACCTCACTGCCCTCTCCATCATTTAAAGACCAGCTCATATACTACTTCTTCCAGTGAAGTTTTTCTGATTCCCACTGATAGTAATGACCCTATCTCCAGATATTATCTCATACAACACCATGTCTTGAAACTCTTGAATGAATTCCTCATGTAATATTGGGCATTTCAGTTATTGGCATTTTTTGCCACATTCCTTGCCTAAATTGTAAGTTTTGTGAAAGCAAGGAATGTATCTTACCTATGGTTTGCATCTCTCTGCCAACTAACACAGTGTTCTCTACACATTACCTACTTAAAAACGTTTACATAATGAATAAATGATCAAATAAATGTCAAATATTATTGGTCAATCTAGACCTGTGATTTCATAAGAAAATTCTCTTTTCCAATCCAGAGTAGCAATTGTTCCCTAGCTTATGGTCATAGAGAGTTACATGGGGGCATTCATTAAGAAGTGAAATGACTTGCCCCAATCACATGTAGAACAGATTTCTGATGTCCTTTCTGTGTGATCTTCAATGCCAGTACTGTCAGTTCGTGGGCATAGTACGCCGATACACCCACTTGGTTCAAATAAGCCATTGGATCAAGCTCACTGATGGCTAGTAATTAGTTTGCCTGCCACAGGGAGGATGCTTGGGTAGGAAGTGCTTTAACTGTGAACCCCAAGAAAAGAGTCTCTTTGACCTACTAAAGGCTTATTCATTTTTAACTCAATCCTAAAGCCCAAATCTGAAAATAAACACAACTCTCAACCCACTTTGTGGCATGGAGCCCTATAATTTTCAGCTTATTCAGGTCCTGTTTGGTATCTTAAAGAAAAGTGGCCTCCCCAGTGACTAGCAGCAAGTGAGGTAAGCCAGTGGAGAGGTGCTAAGACCAAGTCCCAAAGCCAGTCACAAAAACCGAACCCACACCTAAGAAAGTGGGTGAAAAGGTGGGTTTGGTGTCTATTCATTTTGTTGATGCATGTTTGCTCCCACTTCCCAAATTCTTCAGAACCAGATGAGTTGGTTTCTTACCCTACCTGGGAACAAGCCCTCAGGAATTTTAAGGCTTGCTTCCTCCTGCTCATCTAAGATTGCCAGCCTAGTTTACAAAGGAAATAACTGACTGCTGGGACATTGTTGGACAGGTATCTGGATGTAAACATTACAAGGATTGATTGAGAATGCCATGAATAATTAGGCCTACCTTAAGATCTAGCACTTTTGACCTCATTCACAATGTGTTACCATGAAAAGAACTCTGGATTTGAGGATGAACCAGGGTTTCAGTGAAATCTCTATTACTTACATTCTAAGAAGAAAGTTTTCTATCCTTTCAAATTATCTGTCTTTTCTGGGCCTCAGTTTCCTCATCTGTGAAATAAAAGGAAGGAGATAAGAATGTACTATTTGCTTAATAAGTACCAGGCAGTGTATAAAGGGTTTTGAAAATAATTATCTCATTTGCTCCTCATAGCAACCCTAGGAAGAAGTTGTTGTTGTTGTTGTTGTTGTTATTGTTATTGTTATTATTATCCCTCTTTTATAGTTGAAGAAGGCGAATCAGGAAAAGGTTAAATGACTCGCCCAGGGTGATACAGCTTAAAGGCATCTATGGATGAATTTGAACTCATTTCTTCCTGATCCAGACTCAGTGCGGTCTCCACTCTGCCACTTAGTTACCTCTAATAAAAATGAAAGAATGAATGAATGAATGAATGAATGAAGACTAGACTAGATCAATGGTTCTTAACCTGAAGCCTATGAATTAAAAAATAAAGAAATAAAGATAATTATATTTCAATATAGTTTCTCTGTGACCTTACATATGTTTCATTATACATTTAAAATAATTATTTTGATGAGCAGTCTATAGACTTCAACTAACTCTCAAGATGTCCATGATGCAAAAAAATGGCTAAGAATCCCTAGATGATATTCGAGGCACATTCCAGGACTACAACCTTTAGTTCCTCTTTGGTTCTTTTCTCTTTCCTTTCTTTAGCTTGTATTGATATAATATATAATTTGGGGATCTCGGCCATACCTTTGATGATTATTAGCTACCACAGGCTATTCTCACTCCTACCATGCACAGTGAAAAACAAAAACCAGGAACCAATAATAAATCAGAGTAGATGAAGCCAACAAACCAACCAACCAGATCAAATACCAGTATAAATGTGACTGCCTGGAAAACTAAATACTCAGAAATTCTTTGGAAGGAGAGCTGAAAGGTCAACTGATGCTATGACTCCCCTAGGTCCTGCATGACAACAGGAAAGTCAGAGAGTCTTGAGCCATCAACCATACTCACACACACATAGAGCCAATTGATCACAAACCAAATGGCAACTTTATATCATCTCTATAGTTAGCCAAATGCATGGTTGACTATTGCCAGGTGCCAAACTGCCTATGAGCTTAATCCTGCCACCCAATAATTTATAGTGGTTACTTGTTCAAGAAGATGGCTGGTGCTTACCTTGTGAACTTATGTCCTTAAGGATTTAAAATCTTGCAGTAAATAATCTTCTGGGGTTGAAAACTTGGAAAGGGAGACAGAGACAGGAATTTTAAATATGAAGGAGGAAGAAGAAAATAAACGGCCCATTTCAGTGTCATATGGCTAGGGAAATAAATGTAGGAATCAGAAGTTATAAAGCTTGATTTTTTATGTAACTATTGCAAAGAAATCTGGGAAATGAAAAGAAAGAAAAAATAAGCATCTATTAAATGTCTACTATATGCCAAGCACAGTGCTAAGTACTCTACAAATATTATTTCATTTGCTCCTCACAAGAACCTTGGGGGTAGGTATTATCATCATTTTTATATGTGATGAAAGCAAAGCAGACAAAGATTGATTTACCAGGTTCTACCTTGCTTTATGTTTCAAAGGGTAGCTGTAGTTATTGGCTTAAACCTGAATGGGAGCATATCAGTTGCTTTTTCTATTTTCTACAGAAATTAACAAGAGAATAAATAGAGTAGCTGAAAGAGCATCTATTTCAAAGTCAGGAGAACTGGGGTTCAAGTAGAGGCTTTAATGAATTACTTATGGCTCAATGTTCTTTCACCTAAAGTATTTACTGGTAGAAATCATAAGGAGAAAAGTGGAAAAAAAGGAAAAGAACAGAGAAGAAACAAGCATTATTATACTCCATAAAAGTTGCATTTCAGTTTAGCTGGTATGTCTTTTACTATATTAAATTCCATCAGGCATATATTTTATAAAATGAGTAATTGTTATATAAAGTGAAGTACTACCTACCTCCAGTGTCAGTTTCATAAATCTTAATTTCCAAAGCTTTTCCTTTTCTCTGATTCCATTTTCTCTCTTCCTTTCCTTCTTCTCTTTGCCCTCTCCCTCATTTATACTGACTCCCATGTTATTCTTTTTCAAAGAGGCCCAATGACATCACATGGGTGATGTCTTGACTTATGAGTTAATTAGACTTAAGTGAGGAAGAATTGCACAAAGTCACCAGAATCATTGGAGTAAGGGACAACACAAAAGTCAGGACAACTGGCAATGACCTAGGATGCAGTCGATGACCTTAGTGTCTTCAATGTCTGACCAAGCTATTCCACAGAGCCTAGTTCAGCCACCTTCATGGACATTGGAACAAATTATTCTCATCTACCCATTTTCACCCAGAGAAGTCTTCATGTGCTTAGGGTAGAAAATCCTACTCACTGATGAGGTTACCTTAAACCTGGGTTAGCTCAACTGCTGAGATGGTTTTATTTGAGTGTGGCCATTGCACATAGTATAGCTTCTTGGAGCCACAGGTGACATACCAAAGGTAGATGAACAACCCTGAAAAAACCTCAGCAAGCCCTTTTATGGGAAATGTTAAGGGAAGACCCAAGGGAAGACCCAAGGCCCATGAGGTCCATGTCCAATGAGAACTGCCTGGCATCTTGGGATTTGTGGGTCAGAGAGACTAGCATTCTTTTCTCTCATATTTGTGCATATAATGAGAAAAAGTGGGCATATGGGAAACTTAAAAAGTAAAGTTTATTAATCATTCAGTCAACCAATAACATTTTTTTCATTTTTTCACCTTTGTTTCTAGACTACATGTTGGTACAATTTTCAAGAATCATTTTCTGATATTTTGTAATCCATGTTCTTTCTCTCTCATTCTTCCACCTCTCCCACCTCTCCCACTTCCCTAAGACAGTAAGTAATCAGAATAGGTTGTATATGTGCTACACAGTGCATATTTCCACATTCCTCATGTTGTGAAAGAAAACACATATTGCTTCCATTAGAGAAATATTGGTGGAGAAAATAGAGTGAAGAATGGCATGCTTCAATCTGCATTCAGATTCCATCAATTCCTTCTATAGCAGTGGACAGCCTTTTTCGTCATGAGTTCCTTGGAGCTGAACTGAATCCTTGCCTTCTTAAAAAATAGTTAAGTCATTCCCAGTTGATAATCATACATTATTAATGTTTCTTGTACAATGTTCTCCTGGTTCTGTTCACTTCACTTTGCATCACTTCATACAAACTTTCAAGGATTTTTTTGTGATCATCTTGCTCATCATTTATTATGGTGCAATAGTATGGCATTGCAATCATATAAAACAACTTCTTCAGCCTCTTCCCAATGGATAAACATCCCTTCAGTTTCTAGTTCTTTGTTACTATAAAAGAAAAACTGCTTTTGTATAAGTAGGCCCTTTTCACCTAACTTTGATTTCTTTGAGACACAAACCTAGGAATTGTATTACTAGGTCAAAGGGTATACACAGTTTGATGGACCTTCATTTCACAATTGCTGTCCAGAATGTTTGTGTCAGTTCATGGCTCCACCAACAGAATATTAATATCTCAATTTTCCCACATCCCCTCCAACATTTATCATTTTTCTTTTTAGTCATATTAGCTAGTCTGGTAGGTATGAAGTTGTGTCTCAGGGTTGTTTTAATTTATTTCTCTAATTAATAGTGATTTGGAGCACTTTTTTCATATCACTAAAGATAGTTTAAATTTCTTCATCTGAGAATTTCCTGTTCATATCTTTTGACCACTTATCAATTGGAGAATGCTTTGTATTCTTATAAATCTGACTCACTTCTTTATATATTTGAGAAATGAGGCCTTTGTTAAAGATACTTGCTATGAAATTTTCCCCAGTTTGCTGTTTCCCTTATAATCTTAGTTGCAGTGGCTTTGTTTGTTCAAAAATTTTTAATTTAACATAATCAAAGTTATTTATTTTACATCCCATTATTCTCTGGGCTTTGTTTTGAAATATGTACATATTCTTGATGGTTAATGTTGATAATGACAAGGTACCAAGGTTTAGTTGATTCCTTGGTACCCCACAGAGAAGGGCCTGTGAGCCTTCTCACATTAACCAGTATGCTGCTCAGACTACCAGACAGAGATTTTAAAAACAGGACAGAGGTTTGTTTTTAACACGGTAGGGTAGATTCTTTGTCACTAGAAATATTGATACAGAGCTAGATTATCACTAGAAGTTTTGAAGTAGAATCTAGATGAATATTTAATAATAATTTACATTATATAATGCTTTAAAATCTCCAAAGTGCCTTGTGTACATTATCTCATTTAATTCTCACAGGAGGGTTATTGAGGTTGATGCTATAGGTCACAAAGGATATAAATGTCATAGTTAAGATATGAACTCAGGTCTTCCTAACTCCAGGTCCGGGACACTAACAACTATGCCATGTGATCTCATGAGGGATTTTGTAGAAGAAATTCATTCATCATGGTGTGAACTAGATTAGATGACCTTTAAGTTCCTTCACAACCCTTAGATGCTGTGATGTCATGTCTTCTATTAGAAATGTTCCCAAATTTGTATATTGATATTATTGTTCTTTGAATACTTCAAAGGATCTGTGATTTCAATAGCAAGGATCCTCCTTCCTCTGGCACAGACTACAACCTTAGTAAATGAATTATTAATTAATTCACTTAATTAATTAATTAGCAAATTTACCTTAGTAAATGAATTTATGATTTACTGTGGCTTATATGGATATATGTTATCACTTGGCAGCCAACCTTTTTAGGGTAATTCTTTATGAATACAGTAAGTCACATCTTCCAATGACACTCCCAGTTGCTATTCAGGATCACCCTTAAACATTTTACAATTAGGAAGGACTGGTAAGAGCTTCAACTCCACTAGCATAGCTTTCAAGGACCTGGATCAACTCTTCCTCATGATGAGGCAACTGAATAGAGAATCAATATTTTTAATATGCCTTTCTACAGAACTGTAGTCATAAGAATAAAACAGAACCATGCCTCGAGTTTTGTAACAAAAACATCATTATACCATATGATTTACAACTCAGAGGCATTATAAGATGTAAGACTTAAATGACATTTGTGTTGAGCTCAAAGCACATTCTTGGCTTTGGGTAGGGATAAATTCATTCTTTTATGGCATTTGGGGAAAAGTTAAATTAGAAAAAAACATTACTTCCCTGGAATCTCTTCCCCCCATCCCATGTTGAAGTATTTAGCTTTATTCCTAACTGCTTATATATAGTGAATAGTGATGACATGAATTACTATCTTAACCACAGAATAATATGAGGATGTCATAATGTTTGTAGAACAACTGACTACATCATTTCTCAAGATGGGCCAACCTGGTGGTTAGTTCATATTTGCAAACATCTCAAGCTGTCTTTCAGCAACCTTTAGAAAATCACTAAAAAAAATCCCCATCATACATCTACATTTTGAAAGATTTGGTGCATATGCTCTTAGTTTATGTATAGTCAATTCACCCAAATGGGGTTCTGAAGCAGTGGACCGATGCCCAAGAAACCACAGGAATGCATTAATAAGTCTTCTCTTGTTCCTTGCCTGTACTGGAATGAAGGTCCTCAAACCTCAGGAAGTCAGAGCTCAGTGCAAAACTTGACAAAATAATCTGTTTCTCACCCCTGCTTCAATCCCATTAGAAACCCAACACCTTGCAGAATCAAACTTGACATCTCTCATTTCTCTGGTATTAAGGATGTTGTAACTTGTACAGTTTGTAGCTAAAATAAATTCTGAACTCAGGGCCCTTTGACAGTACTAACAATGGGGTTGCTTTAAAAATTCCAAGGAAATTGCAGCACATTAGTACTATACCAGAACTTATATATAGTATAGAACTAGCTTTGTTCTCTGTCATTCTCAGTTTTTAGTGGAATAAAACTACAGTACATGGAAGACCATGAGACAATACCAGGGACAGTATTGAGGGTTTGCATGGCTCTCGCCCATATCCAAAGGCTTTCCTTCTTGGTAAAACTCCACCTGAATGAGTTTAGACTGCCATTCAATACATCAGTTCTAAGGTACCAAGAAAAGAAATGACATTCTCTACTGGATTGAGCCCTGGAGTTAAAAGACACTTTAAAGTCATAAATTGGTTGAGAGGGAACAGTTTAGAAATTTTAAACTGATATTATTATTAGAAAATATTGTTTGTAGATAGCATAGACCAGAGCGTGTTAAAATCATTATCTAGGGTAAGATGGATGCCACCTTGAATGACAGGACAGGCAGTTAAGAACCTTGGAATGTTCCCAGGTGCTGTGAGCCCGGGGCAAAAATTGGTTGGCCCCACCCTATAAATATCCCAAGGAACAACAGTCCTGAGTTCAGATTTGAGCAGGCTCATTTGGAGCAAGGACTTGGGACAGAGAGAGGTGAAGGGTGGGAAGGGTAGGCCTGAAACCTGTAACCTGTACCTTACTGAGAGAGAGCTAGTGATCAATCAACATCATTGATATTAAAGCCGAGAGTATACTGATTCATCTATCAACATCAACATCAATAACCTTCCCTAATCTCTGGCTTGGCTGTGGCCAGGTCAGGTCAGGGTTAGTGAGAGGGTGAAGACCTCCAGTTTCTACAAGCCTAGCAATCTCCAGATTTGATCAATAATTAGATTAATAGCCAATCAATTAGCAATAGGATTCCCAGTTCCTTAATCCTGTTACCTTGTTTCCTTACTGCATTAATAGATTCAATATATTGTTTTACCAACAAGTACTTTTCCTGAGTGGTTATCTATTATACCAAAGCCCTTGGGAAAGGGAGATCAATATGCAATCAGATAACAACTGCAATAGCCAATCAATAACCTTATCAACAACTATTCCAACCTTAGGCTGGGGCCTAGTGAGGTTAACCATCCATCCAACCTCTCAAGGGTCCCTAACCTGGGCAAACTGTTAGAAGAGAACATCTGACAGGCTTAATCCCAGTCAAGGAGGAGAGGCATATATTACATCAATAGCAATTGTGAGAGGAGCGTGTGTTTCCTCCCTCACCAACTATAGCCAGCTTAGGCCTGAGTATACAATCCCTCCTCCATTTACACTATCTCTGAGATCCACATATATAATCAATTATCAAGAAGATCCAGGAGACAGACAGAGATAGAGAAAGAAAGATAGATATAGAGATATATTCTATATACAATCAATTACTCATTTTTTCTTTAACAAGCATCACCCACAGATATATATGACCTTTTATTAAAATTATTTTTTACAAATTATATATTAGTACAATTTCAATAACCATTTTCTGACATTTTACAATGCATGTTCTTCTCTCTCCCAAGAAGACAGGTAATATAATATAGGTTGTAGAAATGTTACCATACAATACATATTTCTATGTTTGTTGTGAAACAAGACATTACTGCTTCCACTAGAGAAAAATTCATTGAGGAAATAAAGTGAAGAATAGTATACTTCAATCTGCATTCAAACTCTGTGCCTTTGCTGTCCTGAGTCTCTTGGAGTTATCCTGGATCCTTGAATTGCTGATAATAGTTGTCATTCACAGTTTTTCTCATTTCCCTTTGCTTCACTTTGTATAAGTCTTTCTAGGTTTTTTTGGTGGCCTTTGATCAGATATGCACACTCAGGGGGGTATTGAAGCCAGCTTAGATGAGAGAGCTGATGGTTAAAATTTTAGTGGGACCATTTACACTTTAGGAATTATTGAAGGCTATATAAGTCATGGGTTGATTTATGGTCAAGACAACAAAATAATAGAGAAAGTATCAATAATTCAAATTAAACTTAAAAGAGTATTGTGATCACACTGGTTGAAGAGGCAGAGAGAAATAGTTGTTAAACATTTATCAGCATATACCTATCACATTGCCTATTTATGTTGTCAATTGAAGGGCTAGAAAGCAACCTGGTTTGACTTTGGCTGCCAATCCACTTCTCAATAAAATTCATTTCAATTCAGTTTCATTCAACAAGCGTTAGAGAACCTGCTAGATGCATGATATATCATGGAGCATAGTAAGTGCTTAATAAATGTCTGCTTACTGATTGCCTGTGTTCCCCTAAAAGAATGCAAACTTCTCTTATTTTTAAGGCTCTTATTTCTGTCTTGGTATCCCCAGAGTTTAGCTCATACCAGGACCTTGATGAATGCTGCTATTCAAAGACAAGATTAAAAATGGTCCCTAACTTCAAGCATCTTAAATTTGAGGAAATTAGGTGGCTCAGTGGATAAAAAGCTAAGCCTGGAGACTAGAAGACCTGGCTTCAAATCTAGCCTCAGACACTTCCTAACTATGTGATCTTGGGCAAGTCACTTGACCCCAATTGTCTAGCCCTTACCACTCTTCTGCCTTGGAATTCATACTTAGTAGCACTTTTAATACAGAAGGTAAGGGCTTACATAAAAAGAAGCTTACGTTTTATTCAATGGTTTACAACTGTAGTAGGTAACTTCTGGAAAAAGGTGAACAGCTTGAGTGACAGATCGTCGGTTATAGAACTTGGAATTTACCCAGATGGCATGAGTCAAGGGCAAAAGACAGTTGGGACCACCTCTCTAAAAGCCCAAGGGCTCAGCCACTCTTGGTCTCAGTCTTGAGAAGGGATTTCGGGAGGGTAGAGGGTGGTGAAGGGTGGGTAGACCTATAGACCTGCAGATCCAGCATCCATACCTTATTGCCACAAGAAGTTCATTCACCTATTTCTAAACAGAGCTGAGAGACAACAACAACACAGCTGTCAAGAAGATTATCACTATTCCTTCCTTTCCTTTGGTCTACTCTAGACCATGGCCGGGTCTGACTAGGGTCTATGGGGGGGAGAAGAATCTCCAGCCAATTACCAACTTGTTGCTCATTGATTAGATGACTCTAGCTCTCATTAGATATAGCATAGCCATTCCCAACACCTCTTTCCTTATCCTGATTCCTACCCACTTTGAGTCAAAGCATTAAACCTCGTTCAAACTTGATTCAAGTGAAGACTGGCATTCATTCCAAGACTAAGCAAATAGCTACAACCAAGGAGGAAAGGGTTTTACCAAGATCACAGTCAGTTAGCATTATCCAATTAAATACCAACAACTAGCCCATTACCAACCTTTTTCATTTAACACAACCCCAAGCCAAGGAATCAGAGGAGCTGTTGAACAATATATACAATTTCTCCCTCAATAACTTTGGCTTGGGCAAATTGTGAATAACACAACACATATATTAGCAAATCAGAGAGGGAAAGAATGCTAATGATTTTAATAGAAATAATAATAATGGTGATGATAGAAACAATAAGAGACTTTATAGCATACTTTAATGTTTACATTGTGTTATAAGATGAATAACAAGAGACTTTTGCTGGATTGAATATTGGTCATCCTCTTTCAGTAAAAGAAGAATTTCCTTAGAAAGCACCATCCGGTTTAAGGAATTAATTCTTTAAAGAAAATGCACACAGGGGCAGCTGGGTTGCTCAGTGGACAGAGAGTCTGGAGATGGAGATCTTGGATCCAAATCTGACCTCAGTCACTTTCCAGCTGTGTGACCCTGAACAAATCACTTAACCCCATTGCCTAGCCCTTACTGTTCTTCCACCTTAGAGCCAATACTTAATATTGATTCTAAGACAGAAGGTAAGGGTTTGAAAGAAAAAGGAAAGAAAATACACATAATTATTCTTTCATGAATATGGTTACTCTTCTGTAGTCCAAACACAAGATGTTTAGCAATCTTTTCAGAGGTTTCTTTGCAACTCTGCCAAACCTACAGTCTCAGTCTCACCCCACAAAACTTCTGAAGCCTTTTCATTAGTGTTTATGCAGCATCCACCTCATACCAAGATGAGTGAAACCATTGCTCATCTCTGGAAAATGCAAAATAAAGTAAATAACTTACTGATTTTTTATGGTTGCCATTTCTCTTTGTACAACACTTTCCTATTGCTCACTATTAACTTTTTTGACCAGAAGAAAAGAAACTTCATTCATAGTTCGGAAAATAATAGCCAGACATAATTTCAAATTGTTCTAGTCGCACTGCTTTTCTCAGATGACCTGCATTCATTCAGCCCTTTAGTAAAACATTAAAAATGTCTGACTGAGTGGCAATGGGACATCGGTGACTTTTACTGAGCATGTTGAAAGAATTTTAAACAAGCAAAGAAAATACAAACCCAGAGAAATTCTGGATCTTTAAGAGAAGCAATAAGGTTAATACAGTTTAGGAAAGAAGACCTATTTAAATTATAATTAACTGAGAATGACCCAATGGAAGTTTTATTTCTCTCCTTGTCTGCTAAAATTCAAGCATACTGTTTCTTACGTGTATCTATTTGCTTCTTTTTCTGGCCTCAGACTCTGTATAGCTGTGTGACCCTGAACTAGTCACTTAACTCCAGTTGTCTAGCCCTTATTGATCTTCTGCTGTTGAGCCAATATTTAGTAACAATTCTAAAACAGAAGGTAAGGGTTTGAAATCTTTTCAGAAAGTCAGAGATATAAACTTTACATCATGGAAGCCTGAATTCAAATCCTGCTTCTATCAATTATTTTACCTATGTCATTTTGGAGAAGTCAGTTATTCTCTCTGGTACCCAGATTCCCCATCTATAAAATTAACAAGTTGGACTAGATGACCATTCACATCTTTGCAAGCTCTAAGTCTAAGATTCTATGAATCTGGACACGTGTGGCTATGAAGAAGCCATAGAAAAAAAGGAAGCTAATCATCATGTTGAATACCTCTTCTTCCCTTCAGCACAATGGAACATAGTTGAAAAAAGATTTTTCTGCAAGAGCAAGAGGACAATGGTCCTGTTGTCAGTTTTGACTTTCAACCCAACCACACAACTGCTCCTCAAGATAGATAAACGTGTATTTGTTGAGCCACAGCCTATTTCCTATAAAGACCTGAAACACTGTTAGACAGAATGGCCTTCCTTCAATGCACTAGACAGGAAAACAGAATCTATTGCTTCGTTGACTAAATAATAAAAAGAAGACCATAGTCAGTTGAGAGGCATGAAAGTGAAGTGGACAGAGGGCTAACCTTCAAGTCAAGAAGGACTGAGTTCAAGTTTTACTTGTCTTTGACATTTACTAGTTATGCACCTTTAGGCAAGTCAACACTCAGTGACCCAGGTGTCCTTCTAAGATCGTGGGTTATAGACAAGTGGTCAATTTGTACTTGTAGAAGGATTTTCCACTCCAGGAAGCTTTGTAAACATATGGCAGAGTAAGTGGAATAGAGGAAAAGACACTCAGAGATAGAGATAAAAAAGGCAACAGGTATCTGAAATTAGTTTTTTTTTTATAAGAAATATGAGACTGGAGAATGGATAGATTTTATTATTATAAGAGGAATTACAGTAAATAAATCAGAAAAAAGCCATATATTAAGCACTTACTAGATTCCAAATGCTATGATTAGTAAGCCTGGGATTACAAATACAAAAAAAAGATGGTACTATCCTCAATGATTTTATATTCTGGATGGAGGAGAAAACATTTAAAAAAATAGTGGTTCTTGAGGACTACTTTGATTTGGAAAGTTATTGTGATGCTTAGTGGAGCCCACAAAGGCTGAAACATCCTTTACATCAGCTATGTCAATATTGATTTAATGAATAGAGTAATGATCTTGAAACCAGGAAATTGATTCAAGACCTACATCTAATAATATCCTCTATGTGACTTGAACTAATCACTTGACTTTTCAGTGTTCCAGTCAGCCCTCAGAGAAGGTCCTGACCGATATTGGTAGAAGTAATTTCTTCAACTGCAAGTTCTTCATACCAATGAAATCACAAGTCCAGTCTCTATCTTTATTCTCAGTGGTTATGGAACTGGAAGTAAGGGTAGGATGAAGGAGAAAAGAAAGCCAAAGAAAAGGTATGGAGGATTCAGGATAGAGAAACATGAATAGAAAATTGTTTTGATGTGTATGTGTGAAAAAGGGTACTTACTGTTCAAGGAGCCAGCAGTGTGAACTAGCTACCAAAAGTTAGTACAGTCTTAGGGAGCATTCATAGAGACAT
Source organism: Gracilinanus agilis (assembly GCF_016433145.1). Taxonomy (NCBI): domain Eukaryota; kingdom Metazoa; phylum Chordata; class Mammalia; order Didelphimorphia; family Didelphidae; genus Gracilinanus; species Gracilinanus agilis. The sequence continues at coordinate 531,640,119 of NC_058131.1, forward strand.
GTAATTTAGATGTAGGGTTCTGATTGTCTCAATAGCCAATGCCCTAGTCAGTCCACATTTCTGGGGTATTATGTATCATGCTATCTACCACACTGTAAACTAAGTTTACAGACCAACCAGAACATGAAATACGAGCCAAAATCATGAAGGATTCACAAAAATGCCATATGAGGAGTAAGTAAAGGAATGGAGTGTTTTTAGTCTTAAAGAAAAAAGGATTAAGTAGGTCAGGGTAACTGTACTTGAATATTTGAAGGACTATTACACATAAGAGGGATTAGATGTGTTTTGTATATTTCAAAGAGTAAAACTAGGACTAATGGTTTGAAGACAACAAGGAAGCAAATTTTGGCTTAGCATAAGGAAATACTGTTCTAAAAACTAGAACAGTCTAACAATGGACTGACCTGTAATGTAGTGAGTTCCCTATTACTGGGAATACTCAGAGTTAGAATGTTAACACAGAGTTAGGCAGAATGCAGATCACCTGCAGGAGGTTAAATAGATACAGTATTAATGTATCAGGTCCCTTCTAATTCTAAGGCTATTTGAGGGGAAAGATATTCACTTTATTTTTTTAAAGAGGTTTTCAGTTCTCTCCACTGAATGGTCTTAGTCAATGTCCCTAATAATTCCTGTAAGAGAACTGAGCTCTCTGGCTGTATCCATCCTCCTGGTTGGACTGCTGGATTGCAGATGTCTACCCACAGAGGTAGATAAACCTGGTATTTCAATCATTCCATGGAATTGACAAGACAAATGGCACTAATCCAGTAAACATGGAGGGAGACACAAATCATAATTCTGGGCCACTGGCTTGCAATATAATGATGGAAAGGTAAGACTCAGAAAGATAGGACAACATAAAAATGGGTGGAGAAGATTATACAGGTGTATGCTTATCAGTATTACTGGCCACATTTGCTGAGGGACTCTGTCTTCTTTTATGTTTTTATTTATTTTCAAACTGACATGTCAAATGCCCCATTTAGCAGTTATAATTGTCAAATAAACCAAATGTACATATGTCCATATGAGTAAACATAAACTCTACACTACTATGAAGAAATGCCAACTGAGGCATAATGCATCTAAGTTTTCATTTGAACTTGTTACTTTTTTGTTGTTGGCTCTCCCAAAAGCCACTTGAATTTTTATCTTTTTCATATTTGTATTCTCAAGACAACATAGTACCTGGCACTAAGTAAACACTTAATAAAGGACTGTTGACTTAATTTGTTGATGTGTCCCAGAAAACTATAGAATACCACTGACTCAAGCCATTAGGTCATAGTTTTTTCTTTTTATTCTTTTTATACTTTTATTACTTTTTCAATGATCAATTATTTGTAACTTATTTTTTTCAACTAACATTGTTGTTCCTTGTTTTTCCTCCTAGCTATGAGAGGGAGACAGAGAGACGGAGAGAGAGAGAGAGACAGACAGAAAGAAAGAGAGAGACAGAGGGAGGGAGGATAGAAGGAAAGAAAGAAAGAAAGAAAGAATGAAGGAAGCAAGGAAGGAAGGAAGGAAGGAAGGAAGGAAGGAAGGAAAGAAGGAAGGAGTCTGATCACTCTTTTAGTGAGATATAAGTATAAATTGAACAATGGCCATATTGGTCTCTGAAAGGCAAGAATGTGGATCATGAATGTCAGGAAAATCTCCTTTTGCCCTTTGAATATCATTATTATTCATTGTTTTATCTCTGCTTGCTTTGTAGAAAGGAAAGTACCTTTGAATACATGTGGTCTTTCAATGTGCTTTTTTGGCAAGAATTTATTTCAGAAACAGACCTTATTTGAAAGTTTAAAAGTCACAGAGTTGAGGTGGAAGGGATTTTTGACATCATCAGTTCTAACCCTTCCATTTTACAAATGGTCCAGAGAAGTTGTGATTTACTTAGAATCATATATATATTAAATGTCTGAGGTAGGCTTTAAAGCAAGGTTTTCCTGTCTCTAAGGACTCTACTTGCCATTTCATGCTATATTGTAAGTTGATTAAAGGACTCTTCTAAGGATGAAAATCACAATCTATCCACATGTCTCTTTCCTGTTTGATAATCTTCCATGTCCTCCCATGAAACCTTCACTGAGAATCCACTCAAGTTTTCCTCTAGATATTTAGACACTGAAAGAATAAGATACCAATAGCACACATGAAATGTATACAAGCTACTTTGCACTCACACAATATGACCAGCCTCTTTAAAATGGGAATTCTTTTTTGGTTGTACATCTTTCTTCATAGCAATATGTTATTGTATTTCCCCCCAATTACACGTAGAAACAATTTCTAACATTTATTTTCTGACATTTTGTGATCCAAATTTTCTCCCTCCCTAAGATAACAAGTAATTTGATAAAGGTTATTGTGGGAAGCTGTTCGGTGTATTAAAGCCATTGGAGAAATAGGATCAAATTTAGGGCCTGTTATCTGGATTCCCTACGTGACCAATCCAGACTGAGGCAGTCTTTGTGTTTGGTCCTGGTCACCTGAGCCCCAAAAAGCTCTGGTACCAGCAAGTAGGTTAATCCAAAATCAACTTGATCCCTCCAAGAGGCTATTAGGAGTCATTTAGAGAAACAGAGTCTGTAACAGATATTTTATCTGGATCCCATTACAAAATCATCGGCAAGTAAAACTGTGTGTATGATTTTTATGCACTGCATGTCAGGACAGACAGAATGGGCCATCTAAGATAAAAATCTGAAGCTCCTCTTTTGACTCAGTCTTTGATCCCCACCTTTCTTAGAATTCTTGTTGGAGAGCTTTGAAGTGGCAGACCAGCATCTACCGAGTTAATGATTCCTTTCCTTGATAATTGAGAAGCCTGAATCCTAACAAATGTTACTTAGATAAGAGTGCATATTCAGATTAGAACTGGCTCCTTTAGGATTTGACTGGTGAGCATCTCCATGGAGTATTTCCTCTCCCAGAATTATCCCCTACTAAGTTGGTGGTTGAAATTTGACCATTTGTCTTTGCACCTTTACTCTTTAGACTTCAATGGGTTATGTGTGATTTATTACCCCTTCACAACTGTGATTCCTTTGTGTTCTTTGCTTGAAATCAGTATATAATAAACTCCCAAGCCCGCAGAATTCGGGACAGCATGGGCTAACCACTAGTCTAGTTGTTCTCATTTTCTTTCTCCTGCCTTAACCATCCTATGCCACCATGCCGCTCAGGACCCCAAAAAATCATATAGAGGCATGGCTCCCTATAGGTTATGTATGCAATATCATGCAATACATATTTCTTTATTCATCATGCTATGAAAGAATAAATGTGTCACATGATCATACATCTTTCTGATGAGGATCCTTCTTCCTTTCTTCTCTCCCTCTTTCTTTCTTCCTTTCTTCCTTCTTGTCCCCATTCTTTAGGGGGGCAAATAAATAAGTCTCTTGGGTCATCTAAAATATAATTTTCATAATCTATGGATCTAGGAAGGAAGAAAAATATCATAGATCTTGAATTAGATGTGGCGTGGGAGTTACCTAGTTCAACATTTTCATTTTAGAGATGGAAAAACTTGAGGAGACCCATGCCAGAAGTAGCATGATGTAATCTCGAGTACACTTGAAGTCAGAAAGACCTGGGTTCAGATTCCACCTCTGTCACTTTATGGCCTGCCTTTCTCTTTTTCCCCCTCTTTCCCTCCTTTGCAGTTATAAAACTGTAGGGGATAGGGATAGAGACTGGACCTGTGCTTTCATTAGTTCAGGAAACTCTAGTGAGGAAATTTCCTTTACTAATGCATGTGGATATGCCTTCTACAACTTACAGTTTCAGAGTGTTGACTAGAGCCCTAAAAAATTTAACCAATCATTTATCCACTCTGTAACTCATGTTCCTTATCAGTAAAATAAGAGTTAGGTTTAATGACTTCTAGGTTTCCTTCTATATCTAAATCTATAATCTTATAATCCTCTTCAATTCCCATTTGCCAAAATCTTTCTCCAGATGCTATTTTTCTCCTCTTTCTGAATCCTACTAATATCAAATCCAAATAGAAATGTTCTTCTTCTCCTCTGTTAAGGGAAAAACCAGGGAAAGGTGCCTTGAACAGTAAATATGGGTCCAGGTGGGTGTGAGAGACAGGAATGACAGGAAAGGGCCCAACAAGTAGGGAGACTAAAGTTCAACAGCAAAGGGGTGCCTGTTACTGAATTGGCTATTAGGTCCAACTGCCACTCTGAAGAACCAAGACTAGGCCTATGGTAATCAGCAAAGTAAAGGCAGGAGTTTATAAGTTAAGGCAACACATTTAATCAAGGACAAACTAAGATTAAGGATGGGAATAGGGTTTACTACACTTAAAAGCTAAGGGCAAACCAAAGGGGGAGGGAAATGACTTGACTACATTCTCCTATGATCTAAGCAAGACAAGGCCCAAAGAAAGCAGTACTGGAGTCACAAGGGGAAAGTTCCTCCCAAACTGGTTCCAGCCAGGTTTGGTCAGCTTAGCTGAGGACCTGAGGGTGGCTTTACTTGGGATCTCACGGCTAACCCAGGGATGGTTTCAGGATGCCAGGAATCAACTTCACCAGAACAGGTGATCCAAGGTATCCAGGCAGGGAGAGAAAGTTTGCAATGCTGTCCACCAGATCACAAACCACTTTCCTACTCTGTGCTGCTCTGCAGGTCTGATGTCCTCTGCTGTAAGCCTTCACCACTCTCCAGGATCCCAGGGAATCTGGATACAACTCCCCTAGCTCTGAGATCTCCCAGGGTCAGCAATAGTTTGTGCCAACCACCATGGAGTCCTTCTCAGGCACAAGCCACTTCCTCATTCCCCTGCATTCCATTCAGAATGTCCATGACCTCTAGCTAAGGCTTTTCCTAGCCTGCTTATACACCTACTTTTAAACTTATGCCTCTTACAGTTCCCAAACTGAAGTCCTTCCACTTTAGCTCCTTGGTGCCAAAGATAGCATGACTTGAGCATTCCTGTTCACTTAATATTGATTCTTGTTTGATAACCCTTAAATGAAAGCTGCTTCTGATTCAAAGGAATGCTAGCTATGTAGATAATTCCTAGATATCACACAGCTGCAAATCAACTCAGCCTGATGGGAGCATGGAAGGGCAGTGGAGAGAGAGGGCCAGTTCAGAATGAATGAGAATCTTTGCAGACAAGCTAGTCACTGCAGTGTGGAGAAAGGGAACAAAAGCAGGAGTGATATCATCAGAAAGCTAGGTTTGGATGGAGTTTCAATACTGAATGCCTTATGGTTGTTCACCTTTCACCCTTTGTTTTTTAAAGAGAACCCATGACCTTATGGGATGATGTCTTGAGTAACAGGTGAATTGAGCTTAAGTGAATTAGGGTTGCAGAAAGTCAGCCTTACTCTCTTTTTCAGTTCACCAAAGTCCAGTGGCAACACAAAAGTTCAGATGACTGACAGTAGTCTAAGATGCAGTGGATGACTTCATCTGACCAAGTTCTAGGTGCTTCACAGCTCCTGCATCGACCACCTTCACGACCTTGGACAAGTAATCTTGATGTTTTAAAAATATTTAAAATGATGGGGCTGAACTAGATAACCTATAAGGTTCCTTCTCGCTTTGAATCTATGGTCCTAACTTCCCTGGCTCCCTATAAATCTCAACTAAGTTCAATTTTTTACAGTAAGCTTTTCCCAGGGGCAGGTTGGTGACTCAATGGAGAGAGTACCAGTCATGGATGTGGGAGGACCTGAGTTCAAATCTAGCCCCAGAAACATCCTAGTCATATGATCCTGGACAAGTTACCCATTTGTCCAGCCCTTGTCCTTCTGTCTTAGAGTTGTTGTTAAGATAGAAAGCAAGACTTTAAAATAATAAACTTTTCTTAGTTCTTCCTATTCTTAATGCCTTTCCTCTAAGACTATTGCCAGTCTATCCTGTTTATATCTTATTTGTGCCACACACAGTTATTTGCATGTTGTCTCCCCTATTAGATTATGAGCTCCTTGAGAAGAGGGGTTGCTTTTTGCCTGTCTTTGTTATCCTTAGCACTGGCACATAGTAGGCACTTAAAAATGTTAAGTGACTGACTGTTCCTATGATCTTCTTGCATGAACAGTGTCCTTTATCTACAAAATCACATAAATAAAAACTATGTGGATGATCCAAAAAACATGGGTCCTCTTCCTTGGAACTCTATAACATGCTAATAGTAGTTCCCTGGGGCAGTGACTTAGGGGGAAGAAGAGATCAATGGTATTCACTAGTAAGAAGTAAATTAAATTACTGGAATGTCAAAGCTACATAGACCCTTTGAGGTACAGAGATGAAAATCATCTCAAAGGGACGCATGAAGAAAAAGGCTATCTACCACTATATAAGGAATTTTTAGAGTCTGATTGCAGATGGAAGTATACCATTCTTTAATTTATTTTCTTCATGAATTTTTCTCCAGTATAAGCAACATGTCTTCTTTCACAACATGACAATCATGGAAATGTGTATTGCATGGCAGCATATGTACTACCTAGATCAGATTCCTTGCTGCCTCAGGGAGGGGACAGGGATGGGAGGAAGGGAGAGACGATGAATCACAATATATCACAAAATGATTACTAAAACTGTATTGGTATGTAATCTGGAAGAAATATAATTTTTTTAAAAGTCAATCATCCCACTTGGTGATTCCACATAGTTACTTGATAATTCCATAGTCTGGAATGCTTAGTTCTTTAGAAAACTCATACCTTCTACCCAATTATGGGAAGATAATATGGCATAGCCACGATGGATAAAGGATTTGACCTAGGGATCAAGAAGACTTGAACTCAAATCCACCCTCGGACACTAGCTGGGTAACCTTTGGCAAGTCACTTAACCTCTGTTTGCCTCATTTTCTTCCTCATTAACTCAAGGATAATAAGAGCACCATCTCCCATAGTGGTTGCAAAGTTCAAATGAGATAATATTGGTAAAGCATTTTGCAAACCTTAAAGTACTATATAAAAACGAACTTGTTATTAATATTAGAAAGAGACTGGACCGTAAAATCACAAAGAGCAGGGTCTAAATCCCACCTCTGATCCTTGTAATTCTAAGAAAGTCACTTGACATCTCTGATCTTCAGTTTCCTCATTTATAAAATGGGATAATGATAACATTTATGAACTTACCTCAAAGGAGGTTTGAGGTATACATGAGATTAGCAAAGGCAAGGTGATCTGCCAACTTTAAATACCCATTACTTCAAAACAATGGAAAAAACTAATTTATTGAAAGCTTGATTCTAGACTGTCAGTGACCCTTAGAAGGTCTCTCTAGGCTTCTGAGTTCAATCTCTTTCTACCTTTTAATCCTGGAACATCTCTTGTTCAACAGAAGCCTCAGCTGTCTGTCTGGCATTTATCTTACACCATCTATGAGAATTTGCCGTGTTTGTCACTTCTGAATTCCATGCAAAACAAGGTTCAACTTGGGAATTCAGAGTGTCTACAGCTAAATCATTGCAAGAGCATACTCCAGGGGTCTGAACTTTTTTTATGACTATGTACCCTTCACTTCCCAACCTTCTTTTTGAGGGAGAATGCTGTGGGTTTTTTTAGCGAAAAAGAGGAAGCCGAGTAACCAGAGTGTTTGTCTATCTTGGTATCATATTTAAGTAGGGAATGTCCCTGTGGGTTCCTTGAACCAAAAATACATTTTCTGTCTTGAGTCTCCATTTAGGGTAAACAAGTGTAATGAGGTCCAAGGTTCCTATCAGTGACAGTACAAGGACCCACACACCACGTACTGCTACTTATTTCTTCATACCCTATTAGCCAAGAAACACAATTACAGACATATTTTTAACCACATAATACTTTGACTCAGTAAAATTCTTCTCTCTAAAGCTCTCAGTGATTTATAAACACATCAGAGACTGACCAATGACCTTCTGGAAAGATGGTCTTGTTAATTAAACTCTGACCAAGTAATTAGAAAATAGTGTCAAAAGACAACTCCTCTACTGAAAGCTTGGTGTTGTTAGATTTTAGTTTGAAATTATGGAGTATATTCTGGCAGGGAGAAAACATAGGAGAAAGAAACTATGGAAGCAGTTGTTCTTAGTGATTAAAATATACAATCAGCAAATTCTTTGAGGTAGTTAATAATGGTAATAGTTAAAGAATGATAACTTTACCTTTTACCACCTCCAAAGCTAAAAATAAATAATTTCAGCAATTTTCAACAAAAAAGTCTGATAATTGTTTTTGGAATAGCAACTGATTTGGCTCAAGTGCAGAGACTTTATACATATCAACATAAGGAATAAGATAGTAAATTAATCCCATAATCCTCATCATACCATGCCTCAAACCAGCTAAACCAGTTAGCCTTAAAGGAAGCTTTAAATGTACAACTACCCACATTTTTTATTTTCCCAGCATAAATTGTAATTCATCCTGGGCAAGTAAGTGAGTGATTATTTCTGAAGCTATAAACTGAGCCTCCTGTGCTGCCCAGATCTAAACCCCTATGTGGAGAAAACGGTGTCTAATGAATGCCTGAACTTACATGGAATTTCCTTTTTCATAACCACAGGCTTTTACCAACCAATGACTGCTGCATACTTGTAAGATGCAGGAAATCTATGCCTTCTCTCTATAAGGCTTTGCGAATAAAACACCCCATAGAAAAACACACAGCTGTTCTGTGGATCTACATATTCTTCCACAATACATTGGATGGAAGGACTAGGAGGCAGCATATGGGCATCTCTAGGAGTATGGCCTTCCTTTTCATTGATTCTGGATAATTTGCAGACAATTCTGAAAATGAGACAGGTTATGAAGTTGCTGGGTGCAGAAATTTGAAAATGATCTACAAGGGCTCTGAAAGCATTTACATTTGAAATGTCCTTTATTTTTTTGTAAATTCTTCTACTTGACTAAGAAACTCTCTAAGATTAAAGTGCTGACCTGCACTGGAAGAGATGGTTTCTTTACTGGGAGTTCTATTCACGAATGAAATCACGGTTCTAGACCCAAATTCCCAAACCAAATTTTTTCATAAGATTTGCAGATATAAGTAACTTTAGAGATCAAGGAGTCCACTTCCTTCAATTTACAAAAGAAGGAAGAGGAGAGGAGAGGAGAGAAGAGAAGAGAAGAGAAGAGAAGAGAAGAGAAGAGAAGAGAAGAGAAGAGAAGAGAAGAGAAGAGAAGAGAAGAGAAGAGAAGAGA
>NC_058131.1:531652244-531660256 GCF_016433145.1 Gracilinanus agilis
GGAGAGGAGAGGAGAGGAGAGGAGAGGAGAGGAGAGGAGAGGAGAGGAGAGGAGAGGAGAGGAGAGGAGAGGAGAGGAAAAGGAGAAAAAACAATGCTTGATTTCAATGGATCAAGCAATTTTGCTGCCCAAAGTGAGCATTGTGGAATGAGACATCTACAAAAATAATATAAGAAGTGATCATTATGACAAATTCATTCTAGCAAGATAGAGAATTAGTTATTAAATGAACTCACAGATATGTGTTATTACAATCACCCAGTTGCTTCCAATTTTGACTCACATTCTCAATGACCAAAACGTTAAATTCAATTTTCCTTAAAGGAGTAAATATTTAATTTTTGGTATTTGACAGAGCCTGTTCCAATTCTGATCTGCTCTTAGGACTTATGCTTTTGAAAGCATGAAATAAAATATAAATTGGTTACTGGAGAAACTAAAAAATGATGAAAATAGATATTTTTCCATCAAAGTTCATACCTCAATTTTAAGATGCTAGATGGCATGTGAAAAAATAGAGATGCTAATAAACTATTGGTGGAGTGTGAACTGGTCCAATCATTCTGATGAACAATTTGGAACTATGCCCAAAGGAGGATCACTAGATCTTTATCCCAAAGAGATCAATGAAAACAGACCCTTATGTACAAAAATATTAATAGTAGCCTTTTTGTGGTGGCAAAGAATTAGAAAACAAGAGAATGCCCACCAATTGAGGGATGTCTGGAAAAGTTATGTATATTATTGTGATCAAATATTGTTATGAGAAATGATGCAAAGAATCATCATTAAAAATGCTATCCACCTCCAGAGTCTGAAGCATATTATCTTTCATTTTATTTCTCTTATTCATTGTTTGCAACATGGCTAATCCAGAAATATGTTTTATATGACTTCATATGTATAAGTATCATATTTCTTGCCTTCTCATTGGGGTATGGGGTTGGAGGGAAGGAAAGAATCTGAAATTAAAAATTAAAATTTAGAAATAAAAGCATGATATTCAGAATAAGAAAAAAAATTCTAAGAGAATTCATGGTCTACATGACTTTGAATTTGGAATTATCATCTCTTTTAAATTACTAAACCTCTCATCTTTGTTCTTCTTCTATTGCATGTCCTACTGTCTAAGTGACCAAACTTGGCACAACTACATGAATAGCATTTCCTCTTCTCTTCCTTTTTCAACTAAAAATCCTCTTAAACAGATTTTCTAGACTCCAGGAAAATGTGTTTTTATTGGCTGTTAGAAGGTACACTCTATCTATCTTTGGCCAAGAGCCCTTCATTCCTATATTTTAAAAATTGGTCCAGAAATCCAGATCTCCTTCTTAGACATCATCTTTGTAGTCAGCTTTTCACTTTCAAAATCTGCCATCCTCTTGTGAATACCTCCTTTAATCAACAGTGATGAAAACATCAGAATATTGTCTAAAGCTTTTCAGTTTCTTGCTCAGGATTCCATAATTTTTAGTATCATTATTGGTATTATCACATAAAGCTATAGTGATCATCAGGTTTGATAAGTATCAAGACCCTCCCGATCATACCTTTGACATGATGCTGTAGGAAAACTATTATGATATCAAAATCAGGGACTACAGATGAAAGATATAAAAATTTTGAAGGGATGTCACAAAAAGTAACAAAATATTTTAATGTTAGAGTTGGTGGGGAAAAAGGAATAGAACAGAAATGTTTTATCATTAAAAAGGTGAATTACAAATGGATAAAGGAAAACAAAGATGGAACTAGGAATTCTGGCCCTAGAAGCAAATCCAATTTAAGATAGAGAACATAGTGTGTCCTCAGGTATGACTACTACTAAGGTATGCATGGTTGAGTAAAACAGAAACAGAGACCATAGTAGAGGAGGTGGTGAAAAGACTACAAGTTCAGGGTCAAAAAAATAGGTAGGACTTGGGGTGGAGAAAACTATAAGCCACGTATTAAAGTTTCTTAGGAAGAGGGTGAGTAAATTGGAAGTCTTAGAGATGATAGCAACATTGATATGATTAGAATGGAAAGACTATTGAAGGATTAATGACAATTGAACAAAGGTGTCAGAAGGAGGTTCTGAAGTGGTACTAGGGAGTAGCAAATGTTTAACAACCTGATTCTGAAAAAAATGTTATGAGTCAACATATTTTTTTAAACCCTTAACTTCTGTGTATTGGCTCCTTGGTGGAAGAGTGGTAAGGGTGGGCAATGGGGGTCAAGTGACTTGCCCAGGGTCATACAGCTGGGAAGTGTCTGAGGCCGGATTTGAACCTAGGACTTCCCATCTCTAGGCCTGACTCTCAATCCACTGAACTACCCAGCTGCCCCCTCAACATACTTTTAAGCTTAATCTGCATTAATAACATTATCTCCATCATTTTCTTCTAGAAAACCAAAAAAATAAATCCTGGTTTGTAGCTTTGCTGATTTCTATGTTGTTTCCCTGAATTCGTACTTCCAATATTTAACATAATGCTTCACACATAGCCCTCAAAGAATTGTTTTATCTAGCTACCTAGATATCTAGACCATATTTTTTTAATTACTTTGAGCTTCTTGGATAGTTGTTGTTTAGTCATTTCAGTCATGTCTGACTCTTCATTACCCCATGTGGGTTTTCTTGACAAAGGTACTATAATGACTTGCCATTTCCATTTCCTGATTATTTTAGAGAAGAGGAAACTGAGGCAAATATGTTAAGTGACTTGTCCAGGGTCACATCGCTAATAAGTATCCAAGGCCAAATTTGAATTCAGGTCCTCTTAACTCCAGACCAAGCATTTATCCATTGTACCACTTAGTTCCACTTAGTTGCTCTTAGACAGTTAGAGACCTGGGTAATTGTAAGTTACTATCTAATTATTTATGATGTGTTTTGTCTTTGGAGAATAACTCCACAAGGTAAAGTAGGTTATATCTTTGGAGAATGACTCAGTAAAGTGGGTCAGTCTGAGAGTGAAGAGTTCTGAGAAATGCTACTGATATGTAATTGAGGAGGTCTAAATGCCAGTAGTTTGGTGGTTATTATAAGTGACCCTGACCTCAAATCTCTTTTCTGGAAACAAGTACAGAGGAAAGTCTGATGGCCTTGCTGTTAGAACACCTTGAGTCATCTCCCTGTATTGCCACTATTACCTAGGTAACCATGAGCAAGGGATTTCACTATTATAGGGATTCATTTTCTACCCTATAAAATGAAAGAGTCAAACCAAATAACCTTTTCCAGAACTTTAAACCTCAATTCTATGGATCTATAAAGTAGAATACAGCTTCTGGCAACTGAGAACTGAGGTTTTTTCAGTCAGGCTTATTCTTTTTAATTGATCAATTTGCTTGTTTGTTAAATCAAAATATCTAGTTAGCTCCTGTCCTCCACTCATTAGAGAAGGCATCATTTGACAAAAAGATATACATATATATAAAAGTATGTCTTACCTTTATTTCTGTTTATCAGTTCTTTCACTAGACATAGACACAGATGTCATTCTTAAAACAAGACTTATTCTTAACATAAGGAGAAGAGAGATATAAGAGGAGGGTCTTTGACCTCTAGACCAGTGATTCCCAAAGTGGGCGCCACCACCCCTTGGTGGGTGCTGCAGCGATCCAGGGGTCTGGTGATGGCCACAGGTGAATTTGGGGGCGGTGAATAACTGTAAGGGGTCTGTGATAGTATGTGACAGGGGGCGCTAAGTAATATTTTTTTCTGGAAAGGGGGCAGTAGGCCAAAAAAGTTTGGGAACCACCGGACTAGACTCTTCCAGGAAAATACAGCCATGTTACTTTACACCCGGTATCTAAGGGGAGGATGGCATTTATTATACTTTGTCAATTAAATGTTCTTTCCATGGACCCCTTTAAGCCCTTTTCACTTGCCATTAGTCAGAAGTTAAAAAAAAAAAAACTTGTGAACTATATTTGATATGCATAATCCTATTTATCCCTGGTGCTGAAAAATATTCCAATGGTGTTTCAACTTCTACTTGCAACAGCTCAGACAAGAGTTGTGTACACAGTAGCCATGATCTTTTTTGTCCACACAGGACAAGTAGAAAAGGAGAGAGCATCAGGACTTGTCAGAAGTTTCCTGGAATGGCTATATACTTTGGAAATTTCACAGAAACAAACACAGCTACCAATCTCCTTCATCCCCAGAGACATTTTAGACTTAGGGAGAGAATTTTAGGAGTCAATAAGCCATAAGGAAACAACTTCAGAGCAGGTATGATCTAGAGAATTCCAGGATTTTCCTCCAGCAATATCCACTCCTTATTAACATATATACATTGTTGATCTTAGACCAATGGCCCTGGGCCAACATTCTTAGCCTACAATCCCTGATGAACCAGGGGGAAATGTGTAAATCTCTGCTAAATGGAACAACATGAAAAGTCAAAGTCATGACATGTTTATGAGTACACTGGCGCCTTGTTTTCCTGTTTTTAAGAGATCAGTATCATTTGGTCCTATAGTCTTTCTTTTCCCTTAAAAGAACAGGGATGACCTGACCTTCAATAAAGTATTTCCTTTACAAACTCAACTATTTATCCTAATAAACCCTTCTTAGTTCCCACAGGAAACAAATCTATACAATCAGTGTATCAGAATTTCTCCATCACATATACACAAATACGCAATTAGTAAAGATGGCTATTTTTTATGTTAATGATAATAGTTGACAGTTTTAAGGCCTTTGGAAATTTGTTAAATTCTTTCCATGCATTTTTCCCCTAGATTCCTACAGCAATCCTGGGAGATAAGAGCTATGGATATCATCCCCATTTTATAGATGAGGAAATTGAAGCTAAGAGATAAGGAAACATGTCAAAGGCAATGAATCTGGTAATGAGATGAAGCAATATTCAAACCAAGTTCTCCTGACTAGAATTTAGAAGTCTAGAACTCTACTTTAACCTGCTCCATTCTGAGACATGACATTCTGTGCTATTACTGATTTCTTAGATCTCAGTGCTGTTCATCAGTTCTCAGTTTTCATTCCCTCTGTGCAATCACATTTTCAGTGACTTCTCACAGCAATTATTCTAGCCTTTACTTTTCCTTAACTCTTCAATTTTCAATTCTCTCTCTCTCTCTCTCTCTGTCTCTCTCTCTCTCTCTCTCTGTCTCTCTCTCTCTCTCTCTCTGTCTCTCTCTGTCTCTCTCTCTCTCTCTCTCTCTCTCTCTCTCACTGTTTCTGTGTGTCTCTTTCACATACACACTTTATAATAAATGAATGTATCTATATGCAAAGAACAAAAAAGGATATTTTTGTGAAAAAGGAAACTGTGAACATAGTCTGTTTTATGAATGTAAATTTTAACAAGATAATAACAAAATTATTCCATTTATGTCTCCTGATCTTTCTAATTTCTTCTGTGTATTTTAAGTATTTTTTTCTGGATCTTTGTCACTATTCATAAACTTCCCCCTCAGTAAAAGTCCTTCCTTCAAATAAATAGGTATAACTAAGTAAAAGGAGCCAAAACATTATATATTTTTGATCTATTCCCATCACTTGTCTGCCTACAAGCAGAAGGTATGGTTTTTCATTGGTATTCTGAAATCATTGTTGTTAATTTGCTGATCATGACTTCTGAAGTCTCTTTAAGTTGTTTTCCTTAGCATTATTATGGGCATTTTCTACTGGTTTTATCCATTAAACTGTTAATCTATTCATATAAATCTTAAATTTATCTGAATTCTTCATCTTTGCCTTTGTAATTACTTCTTTATATCACAATGTTGTTCAGCCATTCCTAATTGATGGCATTTCCTTCATTTCTAGTTCTTGGCTACAAAAAACTCCTGTCATAAAGATTTTCATAATTAGGTCCTTCCCCTCTGTTTGACTTCTTTAAGATATATACCTAGTAATGTTTAATACCTTCTTCACAGGTTTACTGGCCTTGAAGATCAATAATAGATTACCTCGATTTCAACAAAGTATATGACAAAGACTCACATGCTATCTTTGTGCTTAAGAGAAAGTGAAGTGACCTAGTAATTAATTGGTTTCAAACCTGGTTGAATGATTAAACTCTAAACTAGTCATTGATGATTTCATGTTTAGTTAGAGTGAGGTCCCTAATGCAGTGCCACAGGGACCTGTCCTTGGCTCTGTACTATCTAATAATTTTACCAGTGACTGATATGTAGACCCAAATGGCATGTTTACACATAACAGGGATCCTGGAGAAATAGCTATTATTTTATATGGCAGAATCATTTTCTAAAAAATCTTGACCAACTAGGCTCTCAGAAGATGTAAAGTAAGTCTCCTAACATATGGGTTAAAAAACGTTTCCCAAGTACAAGATGGGAGTCATGTGGCTTAACAATAGTTTCTGTGAGAAATACCTTGATGTTTTGGTAGACTGAGAACTTGATAGATGCTAATAATGCACTGTGGTAGCTAATGTAATCTTAGGCTACATTAGGAGAAGCATAGTAGCAGGAACACAAGAAGTGAAAGGACTACTTAGACTGCTCTGGTCAGATCACAGTCTGGAGGACCGTATTTAGTTCTGGAAGAACATCATCAAGATAAAGAATAACCAGGATGGTCAGAAAGGAAGCCCCTTGACAGAAAGGACACTTTTTCATTTTGTCTTTGTACCTCACTCCTGCTCTTGGACTTCTACTTTGAGAGTAATCATCATTGGTAAATGTCGCTGAACACATTTCCTATTTTATCTAACTCATGGTTATCTTTCATTCTATTTTATTTGATTATATTTGCTTTGAATTTCTGTGTCAGCTGTTTGGTATACTCTGAAGGGATATATCAATTAGGGCAAAAAAGAGTGATTTGGGGGAAGACCTCAATTTGAAACAACTGTATGAACCCCAAATCTGAGGTTCTTGGCCACAAGTTTTTGTCTTTTCTTGGGTTTCAGGAGTAAATAGATTACAGGAAAAAAATGATCTATTCTAAGTCTTTGAATGGCTGGATATATTCGAAGTCTTGGAAAGCATATTAGAGTGGTCCAGGACAAAATTATACAATAGATTTTTAATGTTCAACCCAGCCCCCTTCTTTTATTATTACCTCTTTAGGTCCTCTTTTCTTAACTCCTCCCCACACTGGTAACCAATGCCCTCCTGTTGCCCTCACACCCTTCCCCTATGCAAACATTTGAATGAGTCATACTCTTATCAGGTCCATTTATCAGTTAAACTTTACCTACAGAGGGAGAAGAATTTTAGACTAAATGATTTCTAAGATCCCTTCCAGCTCTAAACCTATAATTCTATTTATATACCTTTAGGGTCCTGCTCACCATTAGCCAATCTGATAAACTAATCCATGTCAAGATATTAATGGCTGATAATGAGAATGTATTTCCCCTCTTGGAAAATATATTATTTTTATAAATATTTTAGGGATGTTTTTCAATAGCTTAATGTCCCAAGTTTAGCCCTAGTACAACAATCATTTGAAAAAGGAGGAATAGTTAAGCAAAATAAACCAGTACATTGGCTCTGCCTGATAATTTGTGAATGCTGAATGAAGGAGTGAATGGTTGGACAAATGAATGAGAGTGCATGGATGGATAAATGAATGGATAAATGATTGAATGCAAAAGTATTTATTAAGTACTTACTATGTATCAAGCCTTGTGCTATGTTCTGGGGATGAAAATATAAGCAAAAAAGATAACCCTCACCCTCAGCAAGTCTATATCCTAATGGAGGAGATAAGGGAGCTAGAAGAGGGCGCACTTGAAGGGAGATGACCTGGAAATTGACGTGGGTAACTGATTATGAGTCCGATAATGTGAAATCTCACCCACACAAGTTCTCCGAGACCCAGGGTCAGATCTAAGTAGTTAATAGCTAGAATGCTAGATTTGGAATCAAGAAACGATTTTGAACTGTGACACAGACACTTAGCTGGGTGACCCTATGTAAGTCACTTAAACTCTCTGGGCTTCAGTTTTCTCTTCTGAAAAATAAGGTCTTTGGACTTGATTTCTAAATCTAAATATATATATATATGTATATATATATAT
>NC_058131.1:531663255-531675393 GCF_016433145.1 Gracilinanus agilis
TATATATATATAGAGAGAGAGAGAGAGAGAGAGAGAGAGAGAGAGAGAGAGCTGGATTTGAACTCAGGCAGTGTCTTCCTGATTCCAAATGAGTCTTCCAGGTTCAGTGCTCTCTCATTTCACTGCTCCACCTAGCTGCCCCCTCATCTAAAAAATAAGATTATCATAAGACCTCCTGATCAGAGACCTGTCTTAGCTTAAATATTAGAGCTAGAAGGGACAATCAAAGCCACTGAGTCCAAACTCTTCACTTTATAGAAGAGAGCAGATGAAACTCCAAGAAATGAAATCATTTGTTTATGGTGAAACAACTATTGAGTGGCAGAGTTAAAGCTGGAGTTGGATTTCTTGACCCTGACCCAAGGCAACACTCTTGCCATTGTAGGTTCCAAAAAGCCTTTATAAAGGAATTGATGTCTAGAAATAAATACATTATGTGCGTCTATTGTGCATATGGTTTTCCTTTGTATTTTTAGCGCCCTTCTATTTCTAGAAAAAATTTTAAAAGCCTGCACACACAAAGTCCCAGCTGTCTTTAAGTTCTAGGGTGACAAAGTATAGAGGGCTCTCATAGTTTACAACTACAGGTATGCCAGACTGATTTGTAAGAATTATTCAGACTTCATGACCCTCCTTGTCTGTCATTTCTTGATATTTCTTTACTAAAAGTCTCCAGTTGACTGACGGGAATAAAGGAGGTTTTGTGTAAACCCTCTCTGTAAAAATGTTGTGAAAGTCCCCAAACTGTATAGTTAATCTATCTAGTATGTTTTGAAAAGTTCTCAGTTTCCTTCCCTTGATCACAGCAAAGAGGTGTTTGATCCAACCCACCTAATCTTTCTTGCCTTTCTGACCAGTTGTACAAACATGCTTCTCAGGATTCCAAGCCTCTGGAATGGACAAAAATAGATGAAAGTTTGGAATCTCATCATCTGCTCAGTCACTGAGCCTTGATGGATTAGCTGGAGAAGAGGTGATGGGCAGCTCTTCTGATAAATTCTTGTGACTTTTCCTCAACTTTATCAAATCCCTTTTGGTTGGAGTCACAAGAACCATGAAATGGAAAGACCAATGGACTTAAGAGTCAGAAGACCTAGGTTTGCTGACTGCCACTTCCTAGCTATATGATGACTTTTAGCAAGTCACTCATTCTCTCTGAGTCTCAGTTACCTCAAGCATAAAAGTAGAATCAATGAGACTCAAATGAAATAAAATTTGTGATAGTACTTTGTAACTAAAGTTCTGTTGATTTGAATTCATTTCATTATGAAAATTGTTGGGAATAGCCTTTAGAGATCATCCAGTCCAATCCCCTCATTTAAGAACTTCATCACAACCTGTTTTTCTTAAGAGTCAATATTGATTCTAGATTTATGGAACACAAATGTATCCTTTCAAAAAAGAAGGGGGAGCATTATGGATGCTGAATGTGGACTCTATGGGCAGACATGTCTCTGTATTATCCATTTTTACTGAACATTTTTTTCTCAATTAAAAGGACTGGGGACAGCAAGAGGGCATATTGGGAATATTCATATTTTAGGAAGTGAAAAAAAACACAAAAGAAAAAATGGGATCATAGATTTAGAAAGGACATCAGAGAACATCTAGTCCAACCTCCTTATCTCACAGATGAGGAATCTGAGGTCTTAAGGGGTGGAGACATTTGCTCCCAATCTTAGAACTATTAAGGGCAAAGCCAGGATTTAAACTCATATTCTCTGAGTTCATATCCAAAACCCTCTCTACTTTAATTTCAATATAGAACTTAAAGAAATTTAAGGTATCATAAAGTCTTGGGTTTTAATGATTCCAAGCTCCACAATCCCTGTCAAAAGTCAGATTGCCAAAAAAAAAAAAAAAAAAAAAAAAGGTAGGAAGCCTGTCACTAAGAGGACTAGTTATATATAGGTCAAGTTTTTGATTAAAAAGGAATGGGAGGGTTAACAGAAGAATTTCTCCAAAAGATGAGGCCTCCTGCTACTTGGAAACTGACAATCACAGGAAAGTAAAATGGACAAATATAAAGTATTGGGATTAAATTTTTTTTAAAATTTCTGCTTTTGCCCATGGAAGCAAAAAAGCTGTGGGGACCATGAAAATTTAGAAATCTGACCTTTTCCTTCAATTAATCTTTTGACCTATTTATCTTCATTGTTGGCCCTCTCCATGTAAAACTGGAGTCTGACAGAGCTTAGGACAAAGTCAAGGCATTTAAAATGGCAAAGTCAGGTGATTTGATTCAATGGAACAAGCAATAAGGGTTTCAAGACCTAACAGAAAAGGAGTATCACCAAAGGAAGACTATGGTGGAAATAAGCCTGGTACTGGACCTTAAATGGTAGACGGAATTCAAAACTAAGAGTTGCACAGCCTCCATCCAATGGATAGAAAGAAGAATTTGAAGTAAGACCTGAATTTGAACCCTTTTTTTAGCTGTGATCCTGAGTAAAGCACTTATGTTCTCAACCTCACTTTTTTCTCATCTGTAAAGTAGGAAAAATAGTATCTCACTAAGTTGTTATGAGGATCAAATAAGTTAAGATATGTAAAGCACTTTGCAAATCTTAAAGTTCAATAGAGGTGCTATTATTACTATTATTTTGAGAAAATCGTGGAGAGGATTAGGACAGCAAGTAGCTAATTGTGTGAATAGAGTGAATCATACCGACTCCATCTCCTTACTTAATTCTGAAGCTAGTTTGGTTCCCTTTCTATTCAATTATGGGCCATGTTCAAATTTTATCTCGCAAGAAAAGTTTATTCAATTGTGCGAATGATGTGAAGACCTTATTGCATTGTTTGAACCTAGCCCTGCATGGCTGGGAAACTGGACCACCTGTACCTACTGTTGAGAGACCCTTTCCCAAGGACCTAGGTTATATTGACAAGGTATACAATCAGAGTCTAAGATTGATGGAAGCAATTTCCTCATAATTTTACATCTCAAGCAACCCATAAGTCTCATCTAAAATCTGGCCTCAAACTGATCAATCAGTTTGTCTCCAAGTTCCTTTGATTGTTTATAGACACTTGGGGAGGACTAGGACACTTCTTTTCCTGAATTTAAGGAATCAAACCTATTCACTCTCCCCCTCCCAACTTGGAAAGTCTCTAATCTTACATCCATTCAGAAATCAGATTTCCAAATGTTGTATTGTTTCTTTTTAATTAATTGGTCTTATTTGATTGTTTTTACTGTATAAAATTTTGTCTTCCCCCATATTCAGGTCCAGCCCTAAACTGAGGCAGGAGCTTTGTCTCAATTTGTTGGACTATTGGCATGTATTGCTTAATAAACTGATATATCCATGAGATCAGATCTTTGTTACCTCAGTCGTTTCATCTTTTACTGGTTACAGTATTATTATTGCTATTGTCATTAATTATTATTCTACCACCATAATATACCTCTCTCATTGAGTCAGAGAATTTTAGAGCTATTTAGCCATGTGAAGTCTCTATTTCCTATATGAAAATGTGGCTAATAATACATATAATATCCACATCAATGGATGGTTGTGAGGAAAAGTGTTTTGAATGCTTTGCAACACTATAAAAATGTGACTTGTTAAGGAACCCTGCATATCATCTGGTCTAACCCTCTCATTTTACAGATATAGAAACTGAGGCCCAAAGGTCACACTCCAAATTAGTAGCAGAACCAAGACTTGAATGAAGGTCCTCTGAATCTAAGTCTAAACCTGCCATGGTGGGAGGGAATTTCCAGAGAGAATAGATTACCAAATGTGATACCTATCCATGTTCCCATAAAGAACTACAGGGTTTATAGAGATTACACACAGAACAAGGATTGAACAGATAGATACCAGAAGGAAAATACATGAAGTGGCACTTCACATATCATATGAACCTCCAACTTTTTAGCTTTTTATGGTAAGAAATTCCATGTGTTGAAAAACAGGATTCAGAAGGTAGGTCCAACTAAGACAAGTTTTATGTCCCTTGGACATTTCATTTGGCATAATTTCTCTTCAAACATCAACACAAGGAAAAAGATGGTCAGAACATTCCTATTCAGCTTAGAACAAAATAAAACACCAGTATCTGGCACCCTGTAGAAATGGAAGATGTTCATGGCTTTCTCAAAGATACTTCCTGGGAACAACAAAAGCATGGCCAGTCCTAGATTCTTCTCTGCAGGATATGACAACGACAAAGAAAAGCCAATGTCTTCTTGCATTAGATAGACTAGTCATACTTCCTGTTGCTCCTCAATAGCCTTACTACTCTCTTTTGGAAACATTAAAGCACAACAAGCTGTCCTTTGCTTCTCCTCACATCTGATACTGTACCTCCCATCTCTGGTCAAAGGCCAGGCTGCACTGGCTCTTCCATAGACCTGGAATGTACTCTTTCCTGACAGCCTCAGAGACTCCTTTGTTTACTTCAAAACTCAGCTCAAACATTACTTTCTACATCAATCCTTGTGGCTAGTGTCTTCCACCTTCTCCCTTCCCCAATTATCTTGTATTTCTTTTATATGTAGCACTGTATACAATATGATTTGAATTATATACAGACTCTGGGCTCACTCTCCAAGACTAGTGTGGATAAGTCCCCAGAACATGGCTAGTTACTCCTTTTAGAGTTCTAGGGTTAACCTTGAGAATTGGGGCATTTCCTCTAATGTTAACATTCACAAGACCTCCATAGTATATTTCTTTCTAAGAACTTCACAAATTAATATCTCTCCAATATAATTTAACCAGTAATTGCTGTACTGATATGATTTTGATCAATTTATCTTTCCTCAATACCAATTTGACCAGTGATTACTATGTTAATATCATTTAGCCAATTCAAGTGAATTCGTTTTTACAAAAACATATTTACTGAGAAATTATGTAAAAGAAAGAAGTATAAACACATTCCCCTGAATTGGGGGGAGTCTATCTCCTATACATACATACATATATATATATACTCAGTACCTAGGAAAATGGGTTCACATTTAAAGTAGTTGCTATACAGAATCCCTCTCCCACCACTACCATCGTTTAGTGAAACAAACTGATGGGCAAGTTCCTCCCTTGCTTTCACAACATGATATTTCAGCCACCAGATGTCCTGGGTTATATAGGTCATTTCTTAGGGCTGGCTTCTCACTGGATTCAGTGAGGGCAGCTATGAATTCTGGTTGCAGAAATGACCATTGATTGTTCTTCCAAACTTTCAAATTTCTTAAGATCGTTATCTGGTTCATTCATTTAGCTGATATTTATTCATCTAAGAGGAAGGGAGGAAGGGAGGGAGGGGCAGAGAGAAAGGGAGGGAAGGAAAGGAAGGGGAGTGAAGGGAAGGGAGGAAAAAGATAACCAAGGCGGGGCGGGGGGGGGGGAAGCAACACCACAAGTTTATGGGCACATGGTTACCAGACAAGTGAGCAGCTTACAGAATTTCTTCTTTTTATGTAAACCAGCAAGAGACAAAGAAGAGCAAGAAAATTATATTTCCCTATATCTAATATGTCCCTATATCCAGCATACCTAATGAACACCAACATGAAAATATTAAATTTAGTCAAACTGGTCATCAACCCACAAACTTCATTACTGGACAAAAATCGAACCCTTAGGGAGAGAGTGGAAAGAATGTTTGGTTTATAGGCAAAGGACAAGTCTTTGCCTCTCATTATTTCATGACCTTGGGAAAGTCACTTCTGAGGCCTCACTTTACTTATTTGCAAAGCGAGGAAGGTTGTAATATGTGATTTTTGATATCCCTTCTACATCATCAGCTACAAAACTATAATTCTCTTGATCAACCTCCAGGTTCTGCTGGCATAGCAAAGCCACTGAGAAGTCAGGACAATTTGCATACCACAGGAAAACATCAGAGAAAGATCTCACTGGAAGATGAATATTATTATTAATACTTTGACCAGACCTGTGATTTACCTGGTATAGTGAGTTCTTGATGTGGAAACTTCTTCTACCACTACATCTTGTAACATGCTCTGAAAGTTACAGTCTTCGAATGCCGACTGGAGTATTGAGTGGTTAAGTGATTCAAGAAGGTTTGTATAGTGGAGAAGTCTCTGAAGGAATAATTTGAACCCAAATCTCTCTGACTCAGAAGCCAGCTCTTTAGTGGTGTCAAACTCAGAAGCGGATGATTTCTTGTACCTTCATTTATATTGTTAAATACTTCCCAATTACATTTTATCTGTGGTTCATTAATTGGACTTAGAGAATCATGAATCATTAACCTGAATCACTAAGATGACGTTTTTATGGAGTTCATTTGGTGATAATAATATTGCAAACATTTTTTTTGTTCTTATATAAGATCATTCATTCTCTTTTTTTTAGATTAGAGGTAGATAGATGGTATAGTGTATACAGCACAGGGACAGGAGTCAGGAAAACCAGAGCTCAGATCTAGCTTTAGACACTTACAAGTTATGAGACCTTGGGCAAGTCACTTAATATCCATTTGCCTCAGTTTCCTTAACTATAAAGTGAGGATGATAACATCATCTACATCACCAGGTTATTGTGAGGATCAAATGAGATAATATTTGTGAAGATGCTTAGCACCTAGTAGGTGCTTAATAAATATTTGCATCTTTCCTTTAGTTTAGTAAATACACATATATATGCCTGTATGCATGAAAGTGTCCATGTATATATATATATATATATATGTATACATATATGTGTATATATGTATACATATGTATATATATGCATATACACAAAATACATATATTAAAGCTGGCATTTATCAAACACTGAAAGGCTTGCAAAGTGCTTTTGTTGCCCTATAGATGCTATTTTGTTGATAATAATAAATGATGAATCCATTCTGATAATAGTTCTGAGGATGATCCCCATGGATGCAAAAGGAGATGAAACAAAAAAATTGACCTGCTACCTAGAGTGTTTCCCCTCTCATTCCTGGTAAATCAACCTCTCTTAGAGCCCAAGGTTGAAAATGTTATTTACAGAGCTTGTTGCTCTTTGTGGCCCCACTTCTTAGATTTACCCTACTCTTGGAGAAAAAAGAAAACAGTCACCTTATCCTGGGATTCTTATATACCACCAGTCTGATCTCTGAGCCACTGCCATTTTCCAACAGATTCCCAGATTTTTGCTACACAGATGATGACTCAAAGGTCATTTCTGCATAGTTTGGGTCTAAACTGAAATTTGCTTCTGGTTCTTCTGTGCCCAGTCTCCTGTTTAAAATGCAATGCCTCACCCTCTCCTTTTCCCAGTGCAACCTAGAAGAAGTTTACTTAAATTATAAAGCATTTCCCTGAATTCCAGAGGAAAAGGAAAATTTGAGATCAAAGCCAAGTAAAGTTTTGAGGAACCGTGGCCAAGAATCTGGGAAGAAAATGATCAAAAGATCGAGCTTTCAATGTAACATTTAAGATAATTAATTTTATCTTTTTATACATATATGATGTATAAACATATGTATAAATGAATGTATATGTGTATATATGGACATGAAATATATCCCCAAAATATCATACATGTGTTTGTGTATATATATATATATGTGTAGCTATATATCATATATTTATGTGTATATATACATAAATGTATCCAAAGAATGCATGTACATATACATAGATTTAAATACTATTGAAGAGATAAGCCAAGTAAATATCATAGCATATATATGATGACTTATGGAGAGGAAAAGAGTCTAAGAGAAATTTGGGACCTGCATAATATCTCTAATTAGAACCCCAAGGAAAAATAAAGAATCTCAGTGCTCACATAACTGAGTGCCTACAAATAAACATGGCTGGTTTTCTTAAATTCCCCGAAGCCACAGCTCCGTAGCACATAGCACAGTGGAAGGATGCTGCTACATGATGCTAAAATAAAAGATCATTTCAGTCAATTTAGCAAAAAAGGGCAGTCATATGAATCACTGGTTGATCCCTACCCTGCTTTCTTGACAACCTGAAGATATAACTTATAAAAATGCAAACATTTTACAGTGAAGGAGGCCAAGATTTTCCTCCAATGTGTATAATATGTGGGGAAAGTGCTGATTCTGAAGGTACTGAGACTTGTTTCAAATCCTTCCCTAAATGTTACCTCTGTTCAGTTGGGTGAGTTATTGGCCTTCATTTTCCCTGTCTGTGAAATGAGAGAGTTGGATAGGATTCTCTCTGAGGACCATCAGCTCAAAGTTTATGATTGTCTGATCTAATGTAGGTAAAATTTACAAAATTATGTCATTTGACCCTAAATAAACTTTTAACTGTTATGTTTATATTCAGAGAAATCACTGATGGAATTCCAGAGCTAAAAGACACCTTAGAGAGTTCTTCCCTGGACTATTTGGCATTTAGAGATTGTAAAAGAAAGAAGAGAGAGAAAGGAAGAGAGAATTCCAGACATGAGAGCAACCTCTGTACAACCATGGTGGTAGGAGATGGAATATTAAATTAGAGGAATAGCAAGCAATCCATTTTGGCTAAAACAGAGTAAGTGAACCAATTGATCAATCAACAAACACATATTATGTGCCTATTATGTGCCAAGTATTTAGAAATGTAGTCCTATTGCTTCATATTACAAAAAGGAAACTGAGGCCCACAGATATTAAGTAACTTGTACAACTTCATGTAGTTAATACTCTGGGCAGGATTTAAGCCACAGCCCTAGGTGCTAGAGATACAAAGACAAAAATAAAGGAAAGTAATGGGCAATAAATAAAGCATGGAAAAGTAAATTGAGGCCAGTTGACAGTTGCCTTAAATGGTGAGCCCTCTGATATGACTTTAGCTTTTTTTTTGTGTGGTTGCTGAATCAGGTACAAATTCTGCATCAAAATTCCTTAGAGTTTTATTATACAGGAGAAATTTGAGGAAATGTTAGCACATCGAAAATAAATCTTTAGTTCCTAAAATATCATATAAAATAACTTTGTTTAAAAATTCTAGTTGGCGTGCCATAAGAAACAAAGAGCAAGTTATTTTTTTTAAACCCTTACTTTCCTTCTTAGAATCAATAAGGTATCTTGGTTCCAAGCCAGAAAAAAAAGGCAATGGGGACTAAGTGACTTGCCCAGGATCACACATCAAAGAAGTATCTGAATCCATGAAAGCAAGTTAATTTTTAAAAACTTAAAAAAAAACATTTTTAAAAACTTAAAAAAATTTCAAAAACATGAAATAATGAAGAGTGAAATCAGTAGAACCAGGCAAACATTATATACAGCTATGGAATTAATATTTAAAGAATAACTTGTGCAAGTTCATCTCCAGAGAATGAAGTGAAAAATAGAAACAAAAAAGAGATCATCTATATACATGTCTTTATGTTGGATGATACCTTCTATGGTGTGGGGAGGGGTGGGAGGGACTGAGATACCTGGGAATAAAATCTATTTAAAAATAAATAAATAAAGTAGAGGAGAGAAAGGAAAAAAAAAATTAAATTCGGAATAGTTCACTGTTTAGATTTCTTCAATGCATTAATTATATGGTCACCCCAGACTTTCACTGAAAGGGTCATCAACTAGTGTAAATAGGTATGCAGAAATCTGCTATAAAGAAAACAGGCAATTAATCAGATAGATTCTGAGTAGGACTGTGAAATCTTACAACTTACCTATCCTTTAGGAGATTGAAAACATAAAGGAGAGGAAATAGAACATGTCTGCCAAAGTGGAACACATGGAACAAAATCAACAGAGCTCACCAGAGTATAACGGGATCCTTTATTGTCTGCAAGCATAAAATTTTCTACAGCTCAAGGTTTGATCCTACAGTTATTAATAAGTGGAAGCTTTGGCGCTTGTAAAGAGCAGACAAACTGGGCTCATGGCTAGCGAATCCATAAGTATTCATTGTATGTGTCAAGATTCGTAACTTTTAATGAACTAGACGCTGATTTGATTGATCTATTACCACTCAGACCAGTGCCAAGGGCATGCTGAGTCCAAGGCACACAAGCGCCATATCAAGAAGGTTTGTTTCTTCATCCCAGGGGTTTGGAAAACCTAGCCAGGTCTTCCTGGGTTAGTGAGCAAGTCTCTCCAGTACCTTGCAGAGTTGTATTAACCCTTGAAATTATATCAATGCAGTCGTTCATAGACACTAGGCACCGCATGCTTAGTAGTGGGATAAGAGCTATAGGAGATTCAGAAAAAGAATAGAAATATGTTTATCTCTAGCTTCAAGAGGCATGTCATCCAATGAGGTAAAGAAAATCAGCACACATGTGGATGAGCCATTTTAACAAAGGATTCTAGGTGATCTAGAATCGAAAGGGATCTTAGAGGAAATTGAGTGCAAATTCACTCCTTATTTTACAGATAAGGAGGTTGTAATAGTGAGAGGACTGAATCGAGGTTTTCCTAACTCAAATTCCAATGTCCTTTCTGTCACAATATCCTATGTGTCAATAATTTTGGAAAGGATGTTCTGGAATTAATCAAATATTCTGTTTGATGGCAGGTTATAATGTGCAGAAGAAAATTCCTAATATTAGAGGGTTTCAATGTCATGGGATAGAAATACTAGTTCATAAAGATTCTGGGTTAATAGAATCAGTAAACTATACTGACATTCTTCATTACCTAATGAAAGTATGGAGGCAAACCAGGGTTCTTATAATTATGCTGATGTAAAGCAGACTATAAAATCAGAAGGAATTCAGATGTGGCCCACAGATTGCTGGGTTGTGTGTCTCTTCTCTTAGCATCAGACCAGCAAAAGATAACAGTCATCATCATGGTCAGTGAGATAAATCACCTGGGGACAGTTTCTCAGATCCTGTATTTATCTTGATCATGTTATTGAAAGTAGTGGTGTAAAACACAACACTCTTATTAAGTGGGGCTAGAACTAAATTAAAACACAATTAGAGAATAGTTAACAAAATCAATAAAAATATAATAAAACATAGGTAATATTATACTTCAAAAATAAATTAATGTGACTCAGGGAACTTTAGGTCTAGTTTAATAGCTCCCATTCCTATTTGAGTTTGACATCATCTAAGGCAGTGATGGGCAAACTTTTTAAAGGGGGGGCCAAAGGAAAGGAAATGCTCATCTGTTAGTCTGTTTCTAAAGCAACTCTTTCAAAGTTTCATTGTATTGAATACTACTCGTATTTGTCAGATTAGGAATAATGTTGCAGTTGGATAGAACATTTCAGGGGGCCTCATCTGGCCCACAGGCCATAGTTTGCCCATCACTGGCTTAAGGTACTGTAGGGGAGCTTGTTGGCACAATGGATAGTGTTGGGCCTGTATTCAGGAAAACTTTTCTTTCAGAGTTCAAATATAGCCTCAGACACTTATTAGCTTTGTGACCCTGGGCAACTCACTTAATCCTGTTTGCCTCAGTTGCCTTATCTATAAAATGAGCTAGAGAAAGAATTGGCAAGCTACTTTAATCTTTGACAAGAAAACTAAAAATGGGGGTCCCAAATAGTGAAACAACTGAAATAATTGAACATGCATCAAAGGTTGCAATTTGCAATGGCAAAAGGATGAAGTACATATCTCATTAAATCATGAAGTCTTAAAATTGATGCATAATAGATAAACCAATATTCATAAAATAGACAAAAACCAAAATGAACTTTCAGTATGGTGTTTCATAAAGAGTACTGGGTTTGTGGTAAGAGGATCTGGGTTCGAATCACTCTGTCAATTACTATATGTGTGACCTTGGGCAAATTACTTAATTTGGGGAGAGGGGTGCTCTATTACTCAGCTATAAAATTATGGGGCTGGAATTGATGACTTCTAAGATGTCTTTCAGGTCTAAACCTATGATTTTATGATTTTTGACATTCCCTCCTCCCTTACCAAAGAAATCAAATACCTGCTCCTCTTCCTATCTACTCTATTTCTGTTTATATATGTCATTTCATCCCATCTACGCAGGTTTTTTGGACTCAACTCTAACCTCCCTTTTCATACTAGCCTCTTTCATGTATATGCCTTATGATTAGAAATTCCTGAGGACAATAAATCTACATTTTTATACCTCCTTTATCATTCAATACAGTATTTTCCATATGGTACATAATTAAATATATTATTTATATATTATATATTTATATATCACACATATTAATTAAATTCTTATAAATGATTAATATGTATTAATTAAATATATATGTGTTTA
>NC_058131.1:531675720-531701848 GCF_016433145.1 Gracilinanus agilis
TATAGAGAGAGAGAGAGAGAGAGAGAGAGAGAGAGAGAGAGAGAGAGAGAGAGAGAGTATTTATTTCATCAGTGTAGGGAACTCCTAAAGAATGGTCTACCAAAAAAGATCGACTCTTTCTTTACAATTTTTAATTTTAAAGGGTTGCCTAAGACCCTTAACATCTCAGTAAAATATACATCTTATTTTTAAATCATTTACATTCTGGTTCCTTCCAGGAATGATTAATTGCATGATCAACTCACCCCTGAGGAATTTATATAATTAAGATACTCATTATTAAAGGGGATAAGATATGTAAGCACTTTTCACACTTGAAATAAATAAGTGCTATTTATTATTTATTTTATTAATAGAATTTATCTATGTGTCCCATCCCACCACACCTCTCAATGTCCAGGCGATAGACATGCTCATATGAATTATGTCTCTCACATTTCCACCTTTCAGTTCACTCTCTGGAGGTAATATTTATAATTTATTTTTCAAATATTAAAGCTGTATCTCTGTAAGATGTTCTCATTTCTACTCATTTTGCTGTTCATTATCCTGTGTAGGTCTTTTCATTTTTTTTCTCATGATTTCTTATGGCATTGGTATCCCATACCAATCATACACTACAATTTGTTTAGCCATTCCCCAATTGATGGACATTTCCTCAATTTTCAGTACTTTACCACAAAAAAAGAATTGCATATTTTGGAATATATAGGTTCTTTTCCTTATTCTCTGATCTCCTTGGGAGACAGATCCAGCTAGGTATAAGAGTATACACAGTTTTATAATTCTTAGAGTATAATTCCAAATTGCTCTCCAAAACGGTTGGATCAGTTCACAGCTCTACCAACATTAGCATCTCCATTTCTCCACATCCCCTTCAACATTTTTCATTTTAGCTTTTTGTTATTTTAGTCCCAGAATTGTTTAGGTTTGCATTTCTCTCATCTGTAGTGATTTAGAGCATTTTTCATATACCTACACAAAACTTTGATTTTTTCATCTGAAAATTTGGGGGATGGTTCTTATTCTTATAAATTTGACAAAGTTCTCTATATTTTTTAGATGAAACCTCTATCTGAAAGATTGTCTGTAAATCTTTCCCCAATTTTCTGCTTTCCTTCTAATCTTGACAATACTTGTTTTATTTATACAAAACCTTTTTAATTTAAGGTACTCAAAATTATTCATTTTACATGTCACAATGCTCTCTTTCTCTTGCTGATTCATTAATTTTTCTCCTTACCATAAATCTGATTGGTAATACATTCCCTGTTCTTCTAATTTACTTAAGATATCTCCATTTATATCTAGATCATGCACCCATTTTGATCTTGTCTAAATAGTTATTTCTTATCCCCCAAACCTGGATCTCTGCTTTTGTCAAATACAAAGTTACTATAATATTTTACTCTGTTTGTTGTATGTCTGTCCTGTGTTAGTTATTACTTAGAGATGACATTTTTCTTTGGTTTTGAAAATTACATTGTGAAAAAATCAGTAAAAACTAGGTACATGGAGTAATTGTAAATTAATACTTCAAAGAGTTAATTGAAGGTGCAGCGAGGTGGCTAAGTAAATTGAGAGCCAAGCCTAGAGATGGGATCCCTGGGTACAAATCTGGCCTCAGATACTTCCTAACTGTGTGACCCTGGACAAGTCACTTAACTCCCTTTGCTTGGCCCTTACTATTCTTCTGCCTCAGAAGCAATGTGAAGCATTGATTGTAATATGGATGGTAAGGGTTTTTTTTAATGTTAATTGAATTGGTTTGTATTCAATTAAAAACCCAGGAATTTTTATCATTGATTAAAAAACAACAATTTTTTTTTCTTCTTTTTACCAAATTCACTAGCGAAGCATCAGTTAGGATGATTATTCAGCCAATGAGAAGCAGCTAGATGGAGAAGTAGATAGAGTTGCAGGACTTGGATCTAAGTATATCTACATTTGAATCCTTCTTCAGGTTATTTACTTGCCATGTGACTCAATTTAATTCATGTGGTTGCTATTTGCCTCTGTTTCCTCATCTGTAAAATGAGGCTAATATCGCCCAGAATTGCCATAAGGATCAGATGAGAACATATGTAAAGAACTTTGCAAACCCTCAAACTCTATATAAATTCTAGCTATTCCCTTTATGCAGAATAATAATTTTATTTATTGTCTATTCTTTAACATGGAATTATCACAAAAGAAAATCATGGAAGATTCCTGATTTGGGGAATGACAAATAATTTCTATTTGGAAGAATACAGTAATAACTATGATTCAAGAAGCAGAACCTAGCTCCAGCATTAAGGGATGATGGTCCATGAAACTCACACTTATTTGCCACTTAACAATTGACAAAGTGCTGTTCTTGCTCCAGTCCTATGAGGGGAAGAACTATAAAACTTCCTATAGCCATTTAATACACGAGGAAATAGAAACTCAAGAGGTCTAACAACTTGACTCCATTTCACAAAAGTAAGATGAGAGAGCTGGGACCTGAACTTGAACTTGAACTCCAAATCTAGTGTTCTTTCTTCTACACCAGATGCCCCAGTCCTCTACTTTTCAGCTAAACAAGAACAAGAACTAAGTGACTGGAAAACATTTTTTGATGAATTTCTCTCAGAAAGGAAAGTCCTTAATTCTATAATTTCGGGATAAAATCTCAAAATGACTAAGGTATTTGTGACTTTATTACTGCATTTGTCAAGTTGTTGACAGCAGTTCACATTATAATGCTGCCTTTGGGGACTTCCAGAACTGGTGTTTTATGGGGGTTGTGGGAATTAAGTCTCAGAATCAGGAACACCATTTTTGGCTGATGGAAACGTGGTTTCATTAAGGAGGAATATTTGTAACTTATAAAGTAAAATTCTCTCCTTAATGTGAATCTTTTTTCAGTCCTTAGGAATCATCCAACAGAAGGAAATTGGCTGACTTAGTGGCCAAAACTAGTAAATGAGAAAACTGAATTCCTACTACCCTATAAGTCCTATAACACAATATTCAATGCTGGGCGAGTCCCTTACCCAATAATGGACAAAGAACTTTCCTTATACAAAACAGGAATAAAAGCCCAGGCTTAAAATTAATAGAAAACCAAAAATAAGACAAAAACTGGACTGAAGCTTCTTAGATCCTTCTCTGCTATCAAGAAGGAAAACTATAACAGATGACAAATATAAATGGCCTATCATTGGGAGTCAAATGGTGGACTATTGACCTGTAAGGTTAATTTCACTGAGAAAAGAGAAAATAGATCATAGTGGGTATACCTGTTGTCATGGAGACCTAAATTCAAATTCCACTTCTAATACTTATGAGCTATGTGACCCTGGGCAAGTCACTCCTCAAAATATTCTTGTCATCCAAAAAATAAAAGGTTGGAATAATAATAAGTATGATCGTAGATAATAGCAAGAATAATAATGATTAGGATTTACATAAAACTTTAGGTTTTGCAAAGCACTTTTTTTAACATTTATTAATATTCATTTTTAACATAGTTACATGATTCATGCGCCTACTTTCCCCTTCACCCTCCACACCCCCCCACCCATGCCGACGCACATTTCCATTGGTTTTATCATGTGTCATTGATCAAGACCTATTTCCAAAATGTTGATAGTTGCATTGGTGTGGTAGTTTTGCGTCTACATCCCCAATCATGTCCATCCCAACCCATGCGTTCAAGCAGTTGTTTTTCTTGCATATGTTTTCTCCTTTGCTCTTCACAACAACCTTGTAAGGTATAATATTATTATACCCATTTTATAGATGAGGACATAGAAGCTGAGAAAGGTGAAATGACTTGCTTTGTCTCTATCTTTCATCTGATAGTATGTTTCCCTTATTTATTTGGGGGTGGGGGATATGTTTTCTTTCCTCCAGACTGGTGATTTCATGGATGAAGCAAATGTCCTCTACTAATGCAGATTGGCAGCTGTTAAGTAACTGAGTCATAAAGAGTTACCAGGAGCACTGAAAGGGTAAGTGACTTGTCCAGAGTCATACAGCCAATATGTGTCAGAGACTCAGGTGTCCCTGACTCTGAGACAGACTCTCTGCCCAGTACATTGAGCTGCTGTTTCCCACCTGGTGAATATATTTTCATTGGGTCATTTCTTAACTTATTTTGGAGAGCATAGAATGTTTGATCTGGAAAGTAAAAATGAGGTCCAGAGACCCAAGGTCAAGCAGCTACTTACTGGAAGAGATAGGACTAGAACTGAGGTGTCCACTGTAGGGAAAAGAAAGGAAAGGAATAAGTAAGCATTTATTAAGTAGCTACTCTGTACCAGGAAGCATAATAAGCCCTGTACAAATATTATCTCATTCGATCCTCATGATAATCCTGGGAGGAAGGCACTACTATTAAGCCCATTTTATAGTTGGGGAAATTGAGGCAGACAGAAGTTAAATAGCTTGCCAAAGGTAGCATATCTAGGAATTATCTGAGGCTGGATTTGAATTCAGGTCTTCCTACATCCCAACCTACTACTCTATCCATTTTGCCATCTAGTTTCCTATATTACCCAGGCTTTGAAACCTGCAATTCGAAGTTTCCTCATAAAGAGAAAGATATAATTTTTTATTGTTGGAAATCTGACTATCCCTTTGGTAGATGAAAACAAATTTGATTTTTTTCGTGGTCAGTAAGGTTACATATATACATAGTGTCCCAGAAGTCTTCAAGTAGTTTTAAGCTTTACTTAAGTGAGTTTTAATTAAATAAAACTTAAAATGTTTTAATTTATAACTAAATATCTTATTTAATTTTATAATTCATTACTGGTTTATCAAAATATTTAAATTAACAAAAGTTAAAATAATAAAATATTGATTGATTGTGATTAATTAAATATTTTACAATTAAATATTAAATTAAACTTAAAACTACACAAAGACTTCTGGCACTGCAAGTATTACACTTCATCTAATCATTTTAGCTTCTATAAAAAGAGTATTTTTATTACTTAAAACAAACAAATAAACAAAAAACCTCCTAACTGGTCTCCAAAATGAGCTAGACTCCAGTTGGGTTACAAGTACCAACATATGTTTCCTTTATTCAATTAGATAACACTGGCCTACTTATTCATTCTTTTTGAGAAATTAGTAGTAAAATTAGTCTAGGATTTTTTTCAAGGCATACAGTAGTTATTCTTTATGGGTCTGGATCCCAAACAAAAATATTTCCTTTAGTTTTCTTTTTTTTTTTTTAATTTGAGAAATGTTTTCTTCAGGTGAGCTCAGGCAAATGCCATTAAAAATGTATAAATCTAGAAGGCTAGGAAGTGTAAAAAAAAAAAAAAAAAAAAAAAAGGAAGGAAATTACCTCAGTTTGGCAGGAGACACAATGTGACTTTCTTTAAATAAAATGTATCCTCTGTCCTTACCAACCCCATTCAGGCCAATTGAACATTCATTGTATTCTGTCACTTAGCCTTGCCAGACAGACAAGACAGCTAACACCAATGTAAGGGGCTTACAAAGAGCCTGTGTGTGCCCACATCATTTTTCACCCCCCTTAGAGGTTGGTGGAGAGAGCTGGCCTGTTATTTTTGCTTAAGTCCCATCACGGACATTCTTTCCCTGAACCCCAGAAGGCTTAAGCAAGGACTGCTGGAGCCATTCGGTGCCAAAGGCGGCTCCTCGCTCAGAAGATGCTAGCTCTGTGTCAGGATTGCCAGCGTTATGTCTTATCGCCAGAGTTAACAGCAGAAGGGCAACTGCTGTAATGCACCTGGGACTCTACCAGTGAACAAGTATTTCTTAAGTGCCCGCTGTATGCCGGCACTTGTGACACAGGCACAACGGTGAGACAGTTCCAGCCGAATTCTACTAGGAGGAAGAATACAAAGAATACACCATATTCACAGAGAGACACAGCAGATAGAGTGCCAGACCTGAAGTCAGGAAGTCTCATCTTTCAAGTTCAAGTCTGGCTTCAGATACTAGCTACGTGACCCTGAGCAAGTCACTTCGCCCTGTTTGCCACAGTTTCTTCATTTATAAAATGAGCTGGAGAAGGAAATGATGAGCCATTCCAGTATCTTTGCCAAGAAAACCCCAAGTGGGGTCACAAAGAAGCAGACATGCCTGAAACAACTGAACAACAGCATTTAAATATGTGTGAGTATATAATATGTACGCTGAGTTATATAGGTGGTTATATACAGGAGGGCCTCCTTTTATGTGAATTCAACACAATTTTAGATATGCACAATTGCCAATTAAAAAAAATAAAAGCAGGAAAATACCCCAATCAATCTAGATCACAATCCGACACTGCAAATTGTACAGACTGTAATTCAACAGGGGCAGGATTACTTCTGTTTCACCCCAGGGAACCAATATCAAGACATGCAATCTTTCTCCTGCCCTCTGTTACACCAGAAACATCTGACCCAGGCCCTATTGTAGTGTCTAGTTTTCTTCCACCCATCTGCATTGTTCTACACAATTTTACTTTCTCACACTACCTCCTACTCTCTTCCACACCAATACTGCTCTGACCAATGCCTTTCACTCCCAAGTGACAGAATTCCTAGTTACGAGTCTGTACCAACCATTCCAGTTGCTATGGCCAAAAGTATAGGACAGTGATGGCGAACCTTTAAAAGACTACATGACATGCCCTGCTCCCCGCTCCCTCCTCCCCCACACTGGGAACCTCCCCGGCCCCTCCCTTACCCCACATAGGGTAGGGAGAAAGCACTCCCATTGGGGTGCTGGGCAGAGGGGTGAGTGAAGTGAGGAATGTCCTCAGTGAGTGTAGAGAGGGGAAGAGGAGTGGCCTGAGCACTCTGCTCCCCTTCAGCTCTCCTGCCTGTGAACTGCCCACCTTACCCCGCTGTGCTCTCCCATTGGGCTACTGGGCAGAGGGATGGGTGATATGAAAAAATGTCATCAGGCATGGTGGAGAGAGGAAAGGTGCAGTTTTGCTTGAGACCCTCTGCCTCTGTAGTAACAGACTTGGGGGGGGGAGAGCAGCACATGTGCCCACAGAGAGCACTCTGTGTGCCATTGTTGACACCCATTCCATAGGTTTGCCATCACTGGTATAGGAAGATATTGTTCAGTGTTTCCTGCTCCTCTTAGGTTCCATCCTCACTTGGTTTTGCAGTCACTTAGTCTAGAGGCCCTCTCATTAGATGGGCTTCCACCCTGATTCTTTGATTCTCCATATCTTTTCATCAAAGATTTTACATTTTTTTGAGGCTAAACCAGGAACTCATAGCTTCAATTTCTAGCTTTCCTTTATCTGTGGTCAAGGTAGCAACTGCAAAAGGGAAGGGAAGTAGGAAGCAGTTTTTGAAAACTCACCAATAGAACCTTAAGAATATCCTACACAAATAGCAAAAGATAGTTCCTGCTCTCAAGCAAGTTCACAGTCTATTGGAGGAAACAACATTTGAACAACAATCTATAAACAAGCAGGGAACAGAACAAAGTAGATGGCCACCTGTCGGGGAATGATAACAAAAGATCATCCAGATCACATCTATTAACTATTGGTATACCCCACGTCTCTGTCTTGGGCTCTCTTCTTTTGCCTTGATACTATTTCATTTGATGTGTTCATGAGCTTTCATAAACTCAATTATCATTTCTGTGATGGCGATTCACCAGTCTTCCTGGTTCTAACCTCTTTCCATGTTGTCTCCATCTTGAACTCACAAGATGTCTAAAACTGAACTCAACTTTCTTCCCACATCCTCCCCTCTTGCAAAACTCTCTATTCCTGTCAAGGGAAACATCATCTTCCCAATCCCTCAGGCTTATAGCCTAGGCATTATCCTTTACTCTCTATTTCCTTGGTCCCTCCTGCCCACATCCAATTTGTTGACAAATTTTATTGATTTAACATCTCTCATAAGATGCCACACTGATTCAAGTCCTCATGACTTCACACATAGAATATCACAACAGCCTGCTAGTTCAACTACCTGACTCAAGTTGTTCCCCATTGCAATCCATCTTCAACCCAGTTATCCAAATAACTTCCTAAAGTACAGTTCTGATCATGTCATCTCCATTCAACAAACTCTAGTAATTCTCCTAGGCACCAAGTCTAGAAAAAAAAAATAAAATCTCTTTGTCATTTAAAGCCCTTTATAACCCACTCCTCTCACTTTAATATTGTTCCACCTTCCTGCACTTATTCCTCCCCATACTACATTCCAGGGATACTGCTCTCCTTGTTTTTTATTCCACAAGACACTCCAAGTAAGTTAAATGGGTGGAGTAATGAGCAATATGTTAGCATTATAAGTTAAAGGCAATAGGGAGTCATTGAATTTTCTTGAGCAAGGGAGTGGCATGATTAGACATGCACACTAAGAAAGCCAGTTTCTCAGCTATGGATGATGGATTGCAGAGAGAAGCTGGATTCAGGGAGACCAATGAGGAGGCTATATTAATAGCCTGTGATAAGTAAGGTCAAGAGACTGTTATATTCTATGGTTTTAGTTGAAGGAGGGTAATAGACAACACAAATGGTCCAGGAGGAAAGCCTAAAGGTCATATTTATATGATGAAGAGGTGTAATGGTTTCTGATCATTTCAATAGATCAATTCAGCTGTGCCCACAACTATGTCAGACTCTATGCAGAATGCAAAAACTCAAGGGAGGTGGAGAGTGGAGTAGAAGTATGTGCCTGAGGTAGCTTGCAATTTAAAAGAGCATGACTTCCTGCTTTAATAGTTGCAAAAAACTATAACTTCATTCTCACTTTCCAGTCTTGTTACATCTTTCTGCACTTATTCCCCACCCCTCCCCACTGCAATCCAGGGACATTGCTCTCCTTACTGTTTCTCCAACAAGACACTCTATCTCCTGATTCTGGATGTTTTCATGGGCTGTCTTTCATGCCTAGAATGCTTTCCTTCTTCATCTCTATCTACCTCCAAATTTCCTAGGCTTCTCTCAAGTCACAGCAGGAGAGAAGTAAATGGGTTGCAATTTGTACCAGTGGAGGGAACACACACATCAGTGAGATCATGAACCATCCAGATGACCTATGTGTGTGGCTAGTATTGGATCTGATTTTCTCCCTCCAACACCTTCCTTGGCCAAGCTTTTGGTCTCAGTGACTCCTCAAGGCAGAAAATTCCATAAGTGGATAATAGGCCAGAATCCAACTGCTTTCCTCACATCTGGGTTGGTCTTAATGCTTCATTTCCTCCTGCCTCTATAGCTGAGTTGATAGTCCCTACACGGTACCTAATTGTCACACCGCAACAGTTCCCATGAGCTGGATTCTTAAGCTACCTTTCATTTCTAACAGTAGGGTGGCAACATGTGTATGCTTCTGGTGATGAATACAAAGGAAGAGGGAAATGGAGATGAAGACAGGAGAGAGAGAAGAGATATTGAGGAAATGAGGAAGGAAGGACAGAAAAAGAAAAGAAGGAAGAGTAAGAAGAGAGAAGAGAGAGAACAGGGGAAAGAAAAGGAGGAATGGGGGGAAACTGGGTCACAAAGAAAAAATAAGAAGTGATACCTAGAAAAAGGTTAGAGAAGAAAAGGAAGAGGGATGTTAGGGAAGATCTCCATCCTGCTTATGATAGGAAATTCAGTCCAATTCAGCAAATTTTCCTGTCCTGATGTGTTAGAATTGTGCTAAGTGCTTTAATGTCATTCAGTTCTGTCTGACTCTTCAAGACTCCATTTGGGGTTTGCATGGCAAAGATGTCAGAATGTCTTGCCATTTTACAGATAAGAAAACTGAGGCTAACAGGATTTAGTGAATCACCAGAGATCCCATAGCAAGTAAGTTTGTGAAGTCAGATTTGAACTCAGCAAGTTGAGTCTTCCTGACTCCTGGTCCAGTACTCTATCCACTGCACTACCTATCAAGCCCCAATGTGCTTTAGGTTATAAAAAAAAGAAAGTCTCCATTCTCTTCATGCTTAGAATAAAGAGGAAGGATAACATCACAGGAGGAACCCTGGACCTTGAGTTAGTAGACCTAGATTCAATGATTTTCTGTTGCCATTACTCCCCTCATTCCCCATATTTAACTTTAGCTAAAGTGACTTTGCATGGTATTCCTTGTGCAATACATTTCTCTTGCCTCTGTGCGTTTTCATTGGTTGTCCTCCATTTCTAGAACATTCTTCCTCAGGCTTAGTTCAAATATCTCTTCTTTCAAAAGACCTTTCCTAATTTCTTCCCCAACTGTCAGTTGCCCCATCTAAATCACTATGTATTTATCACGTGTGTGTACGTGTATGGTTGTATAGACACATATACATGCATGACAGCACGGGAAATACAAATGTCAGATAGGTTCCTGCTTAGTTCTACTAGGTAGATGGATATGATGTGCTTACAGTTAAGTAAATACACACATATATGCATCTGTATGTCTACAAATATTATATTTATAAATATGAGACAATTCCTATGTAATTCTACTAGATAGAATTGTGTTCAATTTATTCATGTCTAGAATGAGGTTAAAATTATTATTTTTTAATTCTAATAATATTATTCTTTTAATATTAAAAAACCTTGATCTTTCCATTTCCACTCTGTCATTTTCTTCTGCTCTCCATAGCCAAATTCCTACAAAAAGTAATCTAAAATAGGTGCCTCTACTTTTGTTCATCTCCCTCTCTATGAAATTATTTTTGCTACCTTACTTCGCAGACCCATTGTGAGGAAAGCTTCGGGTTAAATTCCTATAAGGATACACAATGACCTCATGGTTTTATTGATAGAACTCATAACTGAAAAAATTCCCTCACAACGCAGGGCAACGATTCTTCTTCAACTTAGTCTGAAAGAGTTGTCTTTAGCACTGAAAGGTTGTGAATTGCTCAGGTTAATAAAGTCAGTGTGTCAGAGGCAGGACTTGAGCTCATGCCCTCCTATCTCAAAGACGAATTCTCTATGTACCATGCTATGGTGTATCATTGTCGCTCTCATTGGGAGATAAAACATACCCACATAAAACAGCAAAATACTAATACAGAGCTGTATGTGAATGTGAGGAAATGAGTCGATAATTAGTAAATAAGTTAGAACGAGGGCAGCCAAGTCAGACAGTGAATAGAGAACTAGCCTTGGAGTCAAGAAGACCCAAGCTCCACTCCTGCCTTAGACACTTATTAGCTGTGTGACCTTGAGCAAGTCATTTATCCCTGTTTGCCTCAGTTCATCTCTAAAATGTGCAGGAGAAGGAAATGCTAACCACTCCAGTAGTTTTTATATCTATGTAGGGTTGATGGTGATAGGCTAGAGAGTAAGATTTCACAATTCAAAGGACCAAGTCCCGAGGAGGAATGAAAGAAATATGATAGGTTTAATCTCCAAACAATTCTTCCACAGGAAAACAATAAGTTGCTCTGTTACTATTGATTTTAGTGATGTATTATACATGCAATAGATGCCTTAGAATATTCCAGGCACGCAGAACTGGGAGACTGAGTCCCGGTGGGAGGGGAGAATACAACCAAGCAAACTATCTCCTTTGTACTTTAATAGTATTTTTCTTCCTCGATTTCTCTTGATATAAAGCAAGACCAAGCAGCGTCAGAGATATTTAGAGTTCTCAGTGTAATAACTCATGAGGATACTTATTCATTGAACTCCAGGTAGTTTTACTCATTCTTTCCTTTTTGTTTTTGTACAGCCTATATCGTGTTACCTAATTCACCGAGGACGAAGAAGAGGTGGGAAAGAAGGTGGAAAAAAGTATTTTTTGGACATAGCTAATGTGAGAATTTGTTTCTCTTGGATCAACATATTTTTATGAGTTATTACAGATTTACAACAAATTGTGTATGTTGTACTATCATGTTACATACTATATTGATTTAAATTAAAAATATAAATAAATGGTAACTCAGAAATAAGAGCTTCAAATAGGGTTATGGAGAGTTAGACATGACTGATAAACTGGTAAACCATAACAAAGTTAGAGCTGAGAAACATTTTTTATGTTGGCTGCAACTTGAGCTGGATCCTGAAGAATGAACTTTGATAGAGGAAGAGAATAGACATTCCTGAGCACCTGCTATGTATGCTTCAGGCACTTGGCTAAGTGCTTTACAGAAAATATCTCATTCGATTCTCACAATCCTGGGCAGTAGGTGTCATAATCTCCATTTTATAGTTAGAGAAACTGAGGCAAACAGAAGCTAAGTGAGACTTCCATGATCACAGGGTTATAAATGTCTGATGACAAATTCAAATTCAAGTCTTCTTAACCTCAGGCCCAATGTTTCATCCACTGTACCACCTAGCAGTGTAGATAAGCATATGGGTAATGCTGGAGCCAGCTCTAAGCAGATTGTAGGAAATGATTGTTAAATTTTCTTTTCTTTTCAATCCTTACTTTTGTCTTAGAATTGATATTAGATATTGATTCTATG
The DNA here is from genome assembly GCF_016433145.1 of Gracilinanus agilis. Lineage (NCBI taxonomy): Eukaryota > Metazoa > Chordata > Mammalia > Didelphimorphia > Didelphidae > Gracilinanus > Gracilinanus agilis. The sequence goes on from NC_058131.1 coordinate 531,688,099, forward strand.
TCAGAAGTAAGGTAAGGACTTGACAATTAAGATAAAGTGATTTATCCAGGGTCCCACAGCTAGAAAATGTCTGAAACCAGATTTGAAACCAGGTCCTCCCAACTCCAGGCATGGCCCTCTATTCTCTGTCCTACCTTGGGCTCCAAAATTGTTAACTATTCAATGTAAGAATTTCCACTTCAGAAAAATGGCAATTGATCCATATCAGGGCTTGATCTACTTTTCTCTTCAGTATTTAGACTTAAGATGGTGATAGAGAAATCATTAATAATTTTTTTCAGGGGCAGCAACATGACTCAGTAGATAGAAAGCCAGGCCTGGAGATGGATACTTCTGGGTTCAAATCTGGTTTATGAAACTTCTTAACTATGTGTCCCTAGGCAACTCAACTAACCCCAATTTCCTAGCTCTTGCCACTCTTCTGCCTTGGCACCAATGCTTAGTATCGATTCTATGATAGAAGGTAAGGGTATAAATTTTTTTAATTAAATTTTTTGGCAAGCCTGTTGTTTGACATTTATCAGCACACTTCTGAAGCTACAGATTATGGGATTCTTTTTTTTGCTCTCAAAACTATGAATCTGTGGCCTTTGAATAAAGAAGCCACAACCTGCCCACAGGTAATAGACTTCAGCATCTGTGTAGAGAATAAAAGGGATCCAAGTTTGGGAAAGGCAAGACCTAGAGGACCCCAGTCTAAAGCTTCAAGTAGGATTGTTTAGGATCGTCGTTGGTAGTAATGGCATCATTGCTTCACTTTGTTAATGGTATTTTTAGTAAGACTCTCTCCTCTACCATGTGGAAGTTGAGCTGTCATAAATCTTTAGGCTTACTCACAAGAAGAAAACAGGACTTATTATTTTATGTTATTATATTTAGGACATTTTGCTCCACACCAAACATAGAGGGAAGGGCTGCTCGTTGCTTTTACCACCTAGAAGTATCCTATTTCTGGTTCCTGCCATGGAATTGGAAATGTACCAGAAACTGTTTCAGTGACAACACTGGAAAAAGGGAACAGTGGACAATGGAAAGTTTTTGTAGGTGCCCTGAAGGTGAAGAACTATTTTCCTATCCATTGCCTACCCTCTGGGACTAAATGCCCTTTTACCCTCTCTAGTAAGAGGAACACAACGACATGATTTGGAATTCTGCCTCAGTCACTTACTAGCTGTGTCACACAGTCATTTAGCTTCTCTCAGTCTCAGTTTCTTCATCTTTAAAATGGAGATACTAATTGCACTTTATAGAGTTGTTGTGATGATCAAATGAGAAAGTACTTGGTCAACCTTAAGTCATTTTCTGTTTGTTAGCTATATCATCATCATCACCATCATCATCATCATCATCATCATCATCATCATCATCATCATCATTATTTAACAACAGTACAACCTTTAAGGTAATCTGCAAGGTTGGTCTTCAATAACTATTTTTTGTAAACCTTTACCTTTTATCTTAGAATCAATACCATGTATTGGTTCCAAGGTGGAAGAGTAAGGGCTGGGCAATGGGGGTTAAGTGACTTGCCCAGGTTCACATAGATAAAAAGTGTGTGAGGCTAGAATTTTTTTTCCTAAAACCCTTACCTTCCATCTTAGAATTATTACTGTGTATTGGTTCCAAGGCAGAAGAACTGTAAGGGCTAGACAATAGGGATTAAATGAATTGCCCAGGGTCACACAATCAGGAAGTGTCTGAGACCAGGTTTGAACCCAGGACTCTTCCTTCTCTAGACCTGGTTCTTAATCCACTGAGCCACGCAGCTAGCCCCCTTCAATAAATATTTCCTGAATGAATTATCAAAAGAAGGAAAGAATGAATGAGTGAAATTACATGAAGTTCAATGAATAAATATCCTTATTAGTTATTTGACGGATACTCTAAATACCTCTGATATTGCTTCATCCTGCTTTATAGCAAAAGAAACCGAGGAAAAGAAATGTCATTAAGGCACACAGTAAGTAGTTTTGTTTTATTTCTCTCCCCTTTCCCTAGCCAAGCTCAGGATTCCATATTCCAATTCTGCATGATCGGAAAATTTTAAGATGTCTATCATGTATATTAAAAATTACTAAAAATAATAGTAATGATGCAGCTTATTCTTTACATGTGGATGAATCATTCAGAGATTGAATCCATCACATCCCTTTCATTCCTCCTTGAGACTTGCCCTTTGAATTGTGACGTCCGACTCTCTAACACCTCACCATCCTCTTTATAGAGGGAGTTAGCCTACTTCTCTGCTGAGCATGGTTAAGTAAGCTAACCTCATCTCATTATTTAAAAGCTTCTTGCACCCTGGTTGGCTATCTCTTGAGCAGTTAGCATTCCCCTAGTGAGGCACAGATTTTGAACCCTCTTTTCACTACACCCTTTGTACTCTGCCTCTCAGGCATCAGCCAGCCTTGTGGGCACCACAGAAGCTATGAAAACAGGCAGGCTGGCTTCATCAGGGGTGGCGTGTGCCTAACGAGCTGGCCCCTGCCCTGTAAATCAAGTCAAGCGCACACAGTCCAGGCTTTCATCAGGTGAGCCCAAGTCAGCAGCCCCTTTGAAGGCTGGGGGCCCCGTGGGCTGCTCAGGCTGCCAGTTGCCCAGACAAACAGCCCATCTCAAAGATGTTGTTCTGTTCTGCAGACAGGCTTGTCGTTACTGAGAGGAAATGCTTTGGGCTGCCAAGCCTGCTCCTGGTTGATTTGTCTAGGAATCCAAAGAAAAGAAACACACATGCTCACACACACACATACACACACACATGCACGCGCACACACTCTTGTGCTCTCATACACACACATATACTCACACACATTCTCACACACACTCACTGACACACACATACTCACGCACACACTCGCACACACTCACACATTCACACTCAAATACACTCACACACATTCTCACACACACTCACGCACTCACATATCACTTGCATGCACACACACACATTTGCACACACTCACATACACACGCACACACACACGCACACACCACTCAATTTCCAGTGTTTGGGGAGACATTAGGAAAACAGAAGGCTTTAAAAGCAGACATCCCCAACTGGGATTGACAGCCTCAGGTATCTCAACACAAGAGAACCTGGAGAGACAAAGTCCACACGTCCATCCCCAAGCGGATCTGTCATAGGGACATTAGATTTAGGTGGGTTTTGACTCACTCAGCATCCATCTAGAAGAAGTAGGAGGTCAGACAAAGGTGGCCATACTAATTTAATCTCTTCCCATCACAGACAGGAGACAGAAGAATAAATAAGGTCAGGACTGAGTCATCTTAGCCTTCTTTATTCTTCTGTCTTCTTTCTATATGCATATAGATATGTAAAAATATATCTATAGTATTGTGAAAATGTCCTTTTGTTCCTATCAATTATGACAAAATAATATATTATAAAAATAAGTCACCTAGTTCACTTTGGACACTTTGGACACTATGTGTGAGTGTGTGTGTGTGTGTGTGTGTGTGTGTGTGTGTGTGTGTGTGTGTTTATGTAAGAAGAGGAAGAAGATTAAAAACTTTTTTAGAATATCAGATTATACTTCTAGACCTGAAAGGAACTTCAAGGTGTCATAAAGTCCCACACTCTGATTTTACAGATGAGGAAACAATGGTCCTTGGAAATTGAATGATTTGTCCAAGGTCTCACAAGTACATAATTGTTATTTTTAAAAATATTTTATTTCCCCAGTTATATATTCCCATATGATTCCCAATACATAAAATAAAAAATAACATCTCAATAACATATAATATAATAATAAATAATAATAACTTATAAAATTAATAAAATTTTCAACAAATGTCTTCAGAGATCATAAAATCCAAATAATTTCCCTTCTTCTCTTCCCTCCCCCTTTCCAGAGATGGTGAGCAATTTGAGCAGTATGATCATGCAAAATATTCCCATATTGGTCATTGTTGTGAGAGAATACTTATGGTTTTTATGTTTGTTTGTTTCTATAAAACCCTTACCTTCCACCTTAGAATCAATACTACGGATTGGTTCCAACGCAAAAGAGTATATGGCATAGGCAGTGGGGGTTAAGTGACTTCTCCAGGATCACACAGCTAGGAAGCATCTGAGTTCAGATTTGAACCATTCCATCTCTAAGCCTGGCTCTTGAGAGAATACTTATGTAAGAAGAAAGCCCCCAAATAAAAACACAAATAAATTAAAGGAAAAAACAGTATGCTTTGATCTTCATTTCAACTCCAATAGTTCTTTCTCTGGAGATAGATATCACAGATACATAATTATGACAGAATCATCAGAGTATAAGAGAAGACATCTCAAAATTTAGTGTCAAAGGATCTGTGTTTAAATTGCAAGTCTGTTTCTTACTACCCGCATGATTTGGGGCAAGTTGCTTAACCTATCTGAACCTTAGTTTCCACATTTGTTTAAAATAGAGGAGTAGGATTAAACCAGGGTGAACAAACTATCCCGTTAGGGTCAAATCTATCCAGCTGCCTATTTAAAAATAAACAAACCATTCTTAGGTCTCATGCCATACAAAAACAGACTCTGAACTGAATTTGGCCTGCTCACTCTGTCCCTTGAACTAGATAACAACAAAATATATTTTCATCTCAAGACCTTTTAAGAAAAGGTCTTATTATCCTTTGAGGTCAGTGAGGTGGTTCATTTGATTGAGGGCCAAACCTAGAGACGGGTGGTCCTGGGTTTGAAACTGGATTCAGACACTTCTTAGCTATGTGACCCTGGGCAAGTCACAACCCCCATTGCTTAGTTCTTACTATTCTTCTGCCTTGGAACTAATACATAGTACTGATTCTAAGATGGAAGGTAAGGGTTTAAGGGAAAAAAAGATTTTATTATTCTTCTCTCCTTCTGCTCATGATGGTCTACCAAGCTGAGGAGACTCATGCTGGGTATGAACAAATTACAGCATATTACTAATACTGAACCATGTACAAGTGTTATTGCAGGGGTTATCAAGGGTGTATGAAACTGAAAAAGAAGTTGGCTTAGTCACTTTAGAAAGAGAAAAAGGATAGAAAATGAATGATCCGAGTGCCTTATGGCATCTACAAGTGGTTAAAAATAAAGACTTTCAGCACATTGGTGACAACTTGTTACTACAGAAAGAGGAATGGATTGGAGTCAGTGGTCTGGATTTCAGTAACAGCTTGGCCACTTACTTCCTAAGTTAGAGTAAATTTCTTTAACTTTCTTGGCATCAGTTTACTCCTTTGATACAGGAGAAGGTTGAAATTGATGACTTTCCAGCTCTAAATCAATTAAAGTATGTTGAGTAAATATTCTAAGGCTGATTTGTGGAAGGATATGGACAAGAATCACACCAGATGAGAAAGAAAGGATGAGTGGTGTTTTGCATCACATGGAGAGAAGTCCATACTCATGAGTTCACAGATCCATTAAAATACTGAAATAGATGATCCCAGAGAATGAAAAATTGAAATAGGACAAGAAGGCTTTATGAGCAAGGTTGGATATGATTTGGATGGGTCCTTAAAAAATGGGTAGGTGCTGGGAATACAAGTACAGAGAAGGGAACAATACCTACCTCCAAGAAATTTACATTCTAATGAGAGAGATGACAAGTACCCATCTCCTTCTCCCTCTCCCTCCCTCCTTCTCTCTCTTTCTCTTCTTCTCTCCCTCTTCTTGCCCCTCTCCCTTACCTTATGCAAGTTGGAGGAGTAGCTTAGATCCTCAAAGACTTCTGAGATTTTCAATTGTTTTCATCCACCTGGTCAAGAAAATATCATTGCATTTGTGATGCTCTCCCATTTTCTCTTCTTACAAAACAACACTTTTCTGGCCTATCCAAGTTCTGCCTCTGTCCCTTGACCATACCATTAGGACAATGGAACAGCAAAGAACACTAAGTAAGAATAATCAGATAAATAACCAGGGAGAGAGAGAGAGACAGAGAGAGAGACAGAGAGAGACACAGAGACACACAGAGAGAGAGACAGAGAAACAGAGAAACAGAGAGAGACAGAGAGAGAGAGATGGGGGGGGCGGGGAAGAGTTTGAAATAATAAGAAAAAATGAGAATTGCATTGGTAATATAATGTAATGTTAAAAAGATCTGGAGTATGGCTGAACAAGTTGTGGTATATGCTTGTAATGGATTACTATTGTGCTATGAGAAATGGCGAACAAGATAATCACACACACACACACACACACACACATATGCACCTAGGAAATATTTATATGAAGTGATACAAAGTAAAATGAGCAGAACCAGGACAATGTTGTCCACAGTAACAACAATAATGCATGATGATTAACTGTGAATGACTTAATTATTATCAACAGTTCAGGGATTCAGGACAATAGTAAGAACACTCATGATAAAGAAATAGGATACCCACTACCATAGAAAGAGTCTGAATGCAAATTGAAATACACCATCTTTTGCTTTATTTCCTCCATGATTTTTTCTCTAATGTAAGCATTATTCTTCTTCTTTCACAAAGTAAGATTTAAATTAGGTTTGATTCAGCTTAAGAGTTATAAAAGTTGTCGACATTTATAAAATATTAGCCCCTAAATCAAAATGACTGCTGGCAGCTTTTATTTACAACAAGATAGAGAAAGTGAAAGTGGGAAATATAGGAAGGAGACAAAGCCTGGTCTAGCCTATCAGCTTGAAGTGCTGCTCTAGTGAAGTCTGGCTCAGCCCCCAGCAGGGGCTTTCCCAAGTCCCTGACTCCACATGGATTTCCCAGTAGTCCTCAGCCAGAAGTCCCAGTGGTGTCTCCAGCCAGAGTTCCACCAACGCGGAATGACTCCAAGGAAAAGTGTGTCCCTTCAGCTCTACTCAATGAAAAGGAATCCAATGGAAGAGACTCTCCAAGGAACCGATCTCTCCAAAACCAAGGAAGCAAAGAGGCCAGACCATGTTGGTCTCTTCTTTTATGTCTCCTTTTCCACATCACTTCCTGTCTCATCCCCTTTACAGGAATCAATCATAGTATTTCAATTTGCCTAGCACTACCCAAGGTGGGCAGTGCTTGTGGCCTTTGGGGGTATGAACTAGTAAGTGACTTGGGTTCTCTCTTACCTAATGGTTAACTAGCTACTAAGTAGGGGTACTTTAAGTTCTTGATTTGGTTAACTAAAAATAGACAAAGGGAGAGCTAATTCTATCTTCACAACAACATGATAAACATGGAAATATGTATCATATGATAATATATGTAAAACCTATGTCATATTACCTGCTTTTTGGAAGAGGTGAAAAGGGTGGGAGAGAGAGAATATAATACAACATTAAGAAATTGTATTGACATGTAATATGGAAAAAATAAAACTTATTTCTTTTTAAATTTGGTGGAAGTTCTTTGTACTTGGGTAGCTGTGTGACTATTTCTCACCATTTTCTTTTGATTCTCTTTCTATATATATGATTGATCCTTCTCAGTCCTCTCTGCTGTTATATCATCTCTATTGTGACCCCTAACCAAGTCTCTGTCTTTGGTCTTCTCTATTTGTGTTCTTGGTGACCTCAGAGATAGCTTAGCATTATGTTCTAGCTTAGCACAAGAGGGAATATTAGAGACAAATGACTTCATACTCCTCATTTCACACAAGAGGAAAGTGAGGCACAGAGAGATTAGGTAACTTGTCCAGAGTTACACAACTATTGTGTAAAAAGTGGAATTTTAAACTAGAGCTTTCTGATCAAAATTGGAACAACCTCTTCTCCTGAATTACACTTCCTCCCATCAGTTTCCATCTGGCCTCAGCTACACAACCCTGGATGAATCATTTAACAACTATTAGCTTCAATTTCTCATCTGTAAAATGGAAATAATAATAATAGAAACAACCTTCCAGGGTTGTGAAGATCACAAAAAGATATTTGTAAAAAATGTTTCAGGGGGCAGCTGGGTAGCTCAGTGGAGTGAGAGTCAGGCCTAGAGACAGGAGGTCCTAGGTTCAAACCCGTCCTCAACCACTTCCCAGCTGTGTGACCCTGGGCAAGTCACTTGACCCCCATTGCCCACCCTTACCAATCTTCCACCTATGAGACAATACACACTGAAGTACAAGGGTTTAAAAAAAAATGCGTTTCACACAGTGCCTTGCATTAGGTGCTTAATTAATGCTTATTCCCCTCCCCACATTCCATGAGTTTTATTATCCTTTCCAGGCAGATGAGTAACAGATTTCTATATAGTCCTAATCTCTTTTTTGATCACTAATCTGATATTACTACTACCTAATGGACATTTCCAATTGGATAGCAGAAAGAGATCTCAAATGCAGAACTTCTTAAGCAGAACTTTATATTTTTCCCAGCCACACTTATCCCCTTCCTTTGAGTCCTCTATATTCCCCCATTGTTAGGCATCTACTTTAGAACATAAATTCTTTGAAGACATAGTCAAAGGATTATAAATTTTGAGATCAGTGAATCTAACCTCCTCATTTCACAGAAAAGGAAAAATAATGTTGGAAAGGCAAAGTATCTAGTCCATGGTATCTCATGAGATAGTTTCATTTTTTATCACAAGCCACTAGCAGTATCTCTTACATTATAGGCATTTGATAAATATAACAACCTCAGTCTCAGTTCTGGAGGGTCATTAATTAATCACCCTGAATATTAAGAATTTATCCCAATAAACTTGGATGAATCAAAGAATGGTAGAGATGAGAGAGGGACAATGAAAGGTGCTCCAGAGCTAAGCCTGCCCATAACAGAAGAGAGGAAGAAAGGAGAGAAAAGAACCCATTCTACTAGATTAGATATTCTGTAATCAGTGTATCCCAGCAGATAAAAATAAATAAATAAAATTCAAGATATCTAGGCTGTAGTTCCAGAAATGCTTTTGTTTCTGGGCAAGGGACTTCATAAATATTTATTAATTCATTTGGCTAAAGCATTTTGTTAATGAAGTCAAGAATACAGGCCAATAACCATATTGGTCCAAAAGTTTGCAGAACCTCCATAGGAATAAACCTCAGTTCCTTGCAAATGAAGGATGCTCAATGGATGAATGAATGAAACAATGCCCCATAGATGTACATTGCTCCTTTATCCCTAATTAACCACCTTTTAAAATTCATTCTAATTGATTCTAATAGATGATCTGTAACAAAACCTGGTGAGGGAGGCTGAGGTGGCGGGTGTCACTAGGTGGCTTAGTGGATAGAGTGCCACCTCTGTGCCTGTAGTTAAGACTTCTCTTGAATTTAAATTCAGCCTTAGATACTTAGATGTGTGACTCTGAGCAAGTCATTTAGCCCTATTTGCCTCAGTTTCCTCATCTGTAAAATGAGCTGGGGAAGGAAATGACAAATCATTCTATCTTTGCCAAAAATAAAATAGAGTCACAAAGAGTCAGACACAATTGAAAATGACTAACTAACATTAAAAAACAACCTGGAATGTTGCAATGGTGAAGTCAGAGACTTGGAGCAGAGCAATATGGACAAGGACAAGATCAATGTGAAGACTAGTCCAGAATGAGACTGAACTAGACTGGTAGCTGCCATGAAATACCTCCCCTCCACCACCACACTCCCACCTCCAGGTATGGTTAATCTTGGGAAAGAGTTTAACCTTTACCTTTTGTTTGTTTATTTGTTTGTTTGTTTTTATGTCCTTGCTTGCCAAATTAATCTTAGTGTTAAACCTACCATCCTTTCTCTTACAATTTCACTAATTTTTTCAGCTGAGGGGAAATGTAGGAGAGAGACTGATCAAGTAAAGCTCTTTATAGTTTTGTTGTTCAGTAATTCTATTTATAGTTATTTACTGCATTTTCATGAATTATAGACATTAAAAAGGTCAGTCATTGAAGTTGGTTGAGTGAAAGTTGAATGAAGTTGTTTGGTTAAGAGCATGAGGTTTCCTAAATGTGGGGTGGTAGGTCTGGAGCAGAGCTGAGAGATTTCCTCTATAGCATACTTCTAAATCTATGTTGAAGCTAGAGACAGTACTCCAGTGCTATGAGCTGTGTGACCTTGGAGTGGTGGGGCCGGGGCAGAAATCTAAGAGTGCTTCCCTTTGGGGAACAGAGGGGATACTATGATCTTTGGAAAAGCCAATGCTTGCGTACTGATTACCTTCTTTATAAGACCACTTCACCTGTGAATAGTGCCACTTGGTGGCCAATTTATATACTTTATTCTCTAACAGAATAAGTGACAGCTTTTCTAGAAGTAAAAGCAAAAAAAAAAAAAAATTAGGATAAAGAGTCAGGTGTGAATTATTATTACTTTGACAGCACAACCAAGTATTTTCCTAACTCTGTATTAATACTCTCTCTCTCTCTGTCTCTGTCTCTCTCTCTCTCTCTCTCTCTTTCTCTCTCTCTCTGTTTCTCTTTCTCTGTCTCTCTCTTTCTGTGTTTCTCTCTCTCTCTCTCTCTCTCTCTATATATATATATATATATATATATGTGCATGTATATATGCATATATACTGTATATATTGTGTATATTATAATATATACACAATATATACAGTATACACACACACACATTTATACAGCACACATGCACACAAAGAAGTTTCCTTTTTTGGTTTCAAGACATTTCCACTCTATCAAAACTTACTCAAAACGTAATCTGTGAGTTTTGTCTATTGATATTTTTAGCCCATTTTTTTCCAGAGCCTGACTGCCAACAACTCTAAAGTCAGGAGCTACGAATAGTTTGTAAAGATTTACCTTTTTGAGGCTTTTAACTAATATGATTGATGAATTACTTTCATNTTTTAAAAGGGAAAAACAAAGTGGCACAAGAATATAGTCATTATGAGACCTTGGGGGATGTTAACTTGCCATGATATGTTCAACATGATATACATGTTGAATGTATAATGTTTGTTGATTCTTTTCTTTTTATTAGGGCTTCTGGTATATTGTAACTCACATTCAAAAGTGAAGATTCAGCATTGGTCTATTAGGGTGTCCAATGAAAAGTTTTTCTCCTGTTTCTGAGTCGTGGCTTGTGATAAGAGAGAAGTATGAAGTTCTCCCTAAAATATTTCTCTAATAATAAAAAATATATTAATATATAAAATAATAAAAATAATAATAAAAAATAAAAAATAATCTCTCTAAAATATTTCACGTCCTCTTTGCCATGAGAAACTAATAAAGGTGTTATGTAGACATGAGTGGCTTAGTGGAAGGAGCCCTCGATGGGGCGGCAAGGTGGCACGGTGGATAGAACTCCAGGCCTGGAGTTGGGAGGACGCTTCCCAGCTCTGTGCCCCTGGCCAAGTAACTGAACCCGATTGCCCAGGCCTTTCTTCCAAGAATGCTGGATATCTTTAGAAATACACTTTGGAGCGAGGGCTTAGTCTATTAGGCTTCCTCAGTCATTAGGATCATAAAACCATAGATTTAAAGTGAGAAAGGACTTCATGGACTACCCGATCTAATCCCTTCCTTTTACAGACAAGAAACTAAGAACCAGAAGAAAGATATGCTAAAGGTTAACAGGACAAGGTAGGTTGCCCAATGGAAAGAGCTCAGATCTGGAGTCAGGAAGACCCGAGTTCAAATTCAATCTTTGACACTTACTAGCTGTCTGGCCCTGGGCAAGTCACCTAACCCAATTGCCTCAATTCCCTCATCTGAAAAATGAGCTGGAGAAGGAAATGGCAAAATTACTCCAGTATATTTGACAAGAAAATCCCAAATGGGATATTGACTCTAAATGATCCCCCTAGTACAATTATCAATAATATGGAAATAGGTCTTGATCAATGGCACATGTAAAACCCAGTGTTGGCTAAGGGAGGGGGTTGGAAGAGGGAGAGAAAGAACGTGAATCTTGTAACTATGGGAAAATATTCTAAATTAATTAAATAAAATTTTCATAAAAAATTCCAAAGGAGATCATGAAGACTGAAAACAATTGAACAACAAAAATTAAAAGATCACACAGTAAGCAGATAGAGGAGCTGAGCTTTGAAAACAGGTCCAAAGTTCAACCTCTACAATAGGACTCATGTCTATAATTGGCTTCCTAGGGATTCTATTTTAACCCAATGAGCTAAAAGAACATATTTACTGCCAAACAAATGCAATGTCCTCACATGCTCCATTCCCCCCACTTTTTAAAGGCATAAAGTAAAAGAAACAAACTTTGAATCAAGTAAACTCGAGAATAAATATTTCTTTTATCCAAGGCTGTTGCAGAATGAAAAATCTCCTTTCAGGAAACAGTTAGCTCTTGTGTGGCAAACCATCAGCTATGTTAACCACCACTCCCCCACCTTCCTATCAGAAATAAGTGAGTGCTCTTGTCTCAGAAACTAAATTTGGCATTATGTAAAGGCTCTTCTGAGTTTACCATGGGCAGAAGATCAAAAAAAAAAAAAATCAAACCCTTCAACTCAAAAACAAATAAATAAATAAACAGGCAGTTGATTTTGAAAAAAAAAAAAACAAACCCTTTGGCAGGATCTGAAACTCTTTTTATTATCATCTCTTAGCTATTGAAGGACTTTATGGTGTTTTCCTAGAAACACTCTCAGGATAATATAAATGGCATAATAAAAATTGAAGGAATGCTGATTATGGTCTACTGGATCCAGAAACACCAGGACATCAAAACAGTATGGATGGCAAACATTCAAGATGAACCCCATGGGCTCAGAGAAGAAAACAGCTGGGTCAAAATGAGCCTGTTTTTTAAGGAAGACAAGTTGCTTGATTTTTCCCAAGTCATTTGTGGGGAACAAGAGAGAATCCACACACAGTCAGCAGGTCAGGAACTGAAAAACATTCTAACCCAGGGACTCTCCTTATTAAATGAGTGTCTCACCTCAGATATCTTTTTTTTTTTGGTAGATAAAGGATATTGTGTGCTTCAGAGTAGAAATTCAGGTCGAATGGAAAATGAAAATCCCAGGGACTGCCTTTGCATTCTTTCTCCACATGGAGGTTTACAGGTAACATATGGATACAAAGGGGAAAGTGTTGAGCTTAGAGTCAGAAGATGCTTCCCATGTGTGCTGTTACTATTCAAAGCTCCAGTTTCCTTATCTGCAAAATGAGAGGATGGGACTTGAGGAGCTCCAATCTTTTCAAAATCTAATGATTTGAAATCCTTTGAGGAGAATCTTAGCAATTGTAGTTTGGTCCTTTTGGTCTTTTTCATGATCTATTTGGGTTGTTTTTGGCAAAGATTCTGACATGGTTTGCCATTTCCCTCTCCAGATTATTTTACAGGTAAGGAAATGGAGTGTGAAGTGACTTGCCCAGGGTCACACAGCTATTAAGTATCTGAGACCAGATTTGAACTCATGAAGAGGAATTCTCCTGATTCCAAGCTCAGTGTTCCATCCACTGTGCTACCTGACAACAATGGGGCCCAACAGAAGGACTACTGGATTTGGAGCCAGCAGACAAAAGGTCTCAGGATCTACCACTTATCATCTATTGGACCCTGGAGAAATCATTTAACTTCTCTGAATATCAGTTTCCCATGGGGGAACAACAGGAGTGAGGGATTCAAAGTAGGAACAGGGTAAGGGAGAACTACATGATCTCTGTGGTCCTTTCCATTTATAAAACTATAGAATAGACTACTCTCAGAGCTCTGCCACTGGTTAACAAAACCAACCACCACCAACAATAAGAAGACAAAACAACATTTTAAAGCATAAATGCAACAACTAGGGGTTGGAGGTAGCTGCAAAGATATTATCTCAGTTCTTTCTTTCTTTCTTTCTTTCTTTCTTTCTTTCTTTCTTTCTTTCTTTCTTTC
>NC_058131.1:531701898-531723777 GCF_016433145.1 Gracilinanus agilis
TCTTTCTTTCTTTCTTTCTTTCTTTCTTTCTTTCTTTCTTTCTTTCTTCTTTCCTTACTTCCTTCCTTCCTTCCTTCCTTCCTTCCTTCCTTCCTTTCTTTCTTTCTTTGTTTCTTTGTTTCTTTGTTTCTTTCTTTCTTTCTTTCTTTGTTTCTTTCTTTCTTTCTCCCCTGTTTTCTGTCTTAGTAGCAACTCTAAGACAGAAGGGCAACAGCTAGGTAAATGGGGTTAATTTACTTACCCAATGTCACACAGGTAGGAGGTATCTGAGGTCATATTTGAACTTAGGTGCTCCTAACTCCAGGCCTGGCACTCTGTCAACTGTGCCACCTCACTGCCCCTAGTTGTTTCTTAATGGCTTTGTTCCTCATCACACAAAATTTAAAAAATAATGTGGTAAAGTAGAAATAGCAGTAGTTTGGGTATGAAGTGGCCTGAGTTCCAATTCTTTCTCTGCTACTAACCTACCTGTGTGACTCTGGGCAAGTCATGACTTCTCTAACCTTCAGTTTTCTCATTTGTAAATTGCATGGGTCATAGTAGATGATCTATGTCTAGGTCTCAATCTATGATCCTAAGAAATATTTGATCATGAAGTAGTCTCTGGCTCTCAAATTCTCAAGACACTACTTTAACTCATTCTCATGTACTGGTTCAGTTTGATATCTAAAATGCCTTAGAAGCGTTTTATCTCATTTGAGAGGAACAATACAGTGAAAAGAACCTTGAATTTGGAGTCAGAGGACCTGGGTTTGAATCCTGACTCTGGTCTCTATTATCAATGTGAATTTGAAAAAAACATTTCTGTTTTTGAAGCCTCAGGTTCCTCATCTTTAATAAGGTAATTGGACTAGAACTGGAGTTTCCAAAATTTTTTGGTCCTGTTGGCTATCAAAAATTTTTTTCACATCCCCTATTTAATATGAAAGGAAATATTTTGGAATATACTATGCATATAAACATAAGAAATAAAATGAAAAGATTTTTCCCCAAAGGTTACATAAACATTTGCAACTTCACCAGCTTCTCATAATTGTGGTGGTATATATAGCCAAGGATGGGAATCCCTGGGCTAGATTACCTCTAAGGAACTTTCTGATTCCAAATCTATTATTAAGTTGTTGCTATATGTATGAGCAAGGATGTGTTAGAGTGAGCTCTTATCAACTCCCCAAGAGCCAAATGTTAAATTTTTAGTGTTAGCATTTTCATCTCAGAAATTGGCAAACACAACAAATCAGAGCAATGAAAAAAATGTGGATAATGCAGATAAAATGAAAAAATATAAGCTGCCCCAATTTTTTTTCAGGTTAGCACATTGTTAAAAATTTACCAACATACCCTGTATAGAATTTTTGCTCAGTCATTTCAGAGGATTGGTTTACCTTTTTATCAGCTCATTCTTCAAATGAGGAAACTGAGGCAAAAAGGGGGGAGTGACTTGCCTAAGGTCACACGACTATTAAGTGTCTGAAGTTGGATTTGAAGTCTTATTTACTCTAGGCCTAGTGCTCTGTCCACTCTACCACCTAGCTATGTAAAAGAATATACAGTCAAAACAACTATAACAGATAAAACAACCTGGGTGAAGCTGAAATTTCTTAGTGGATAGATAATAGTGTAAACTTACATAAGGACAGAAGAAAACAAGGAGGAAAGAAAGCAAACCCCATAGCAAAGGGCATGCAGTTGCAGAATTAATTTTAATCATCTTTTAGCTAATAATATAGATACTCCAGAAGTAAAGGCATCTCAACTTTAAAGTTAACAATCCATTTGTACAAGTGACTTTGCATCCACAGCTATGAAGAAGTCATGAGTCAAAGAACTCAACCAAAGCTCTTGGATCTCTCTTTTAAGAACTGTCCTAATCTAACAAATATCTGCCAACAAAATAGATGGACCTGCCTAGTTAAAGCATTCAATATAGAACTAGAGAGAAATCTAAAACATATGGTGACTGCCCTACAGGCTATTTTCATAGTCTTGAACAAGGGCAGAGAAATTGTTGTTTCCTTGTTTAAGTTGTCAAAATGTGGAAGGAAATGGGTGAAGCCTTGAAAGGAGAACTATGCAATAACTGAGTTAATTCCTAGACCTTAAAATGAGATAGAAGGAGAACTAGCTTGAGGACATTTTCTTGTTATTTTATTCAATGCTAAGTACCAGGGTCATCTGGCCATAATACCACAGATCTTTTCTTCAAGAATAAGGTTCTCTTTGGGTAGCTTCTGAGAAGCTTATAGGGTTGGCCTTGCAAAGCAGCACATAGCCCATTGTGACTTATTTACAATGATTTTTTTTCTAAAGCTTACATAAATATATTGTTTCAAGCCATATATAATCAGCACAGTACATAATTATACTATTTAGTTTTGACATAGCTTCAGTTTAAATTATATATTCACTGTATATGTCTAAGTATTTTACCATAAATTTAATTTAACAAAATAATCTATTTTATTCATTAAAAATCTAATTTCAGAAAATTAATATTATTTCCTTTATCAGTCTTTAGCACCGTTTCTGACACATAGTAGGTGCTTAATAAATGCTACTTGGTTTTAGATTCAAAGACGGTGACACTAAGAAAGGCTACTTTTTATAGTTTAAGTGGTACATTCTCCTCCCCCTTCTCCCCCTTCTCCTCCTCCTCCTCCTCCTCCTCCTTGTCCTCATCCTTGTCCTCCTCCTCCCCTCATCCTTGTCCTCCTCCTCCCCTCATCCTTGTCCTCCTCCCCCTCCTCTTTATCCTCCTCCTCCTCCTCCTCTTCCTTCTTCTCTCAGTCATTCTGTTTGTCTCTGTCTCTTTGAATCCATCTGTCTGTCTGTCTCCTCCCTTCTTATTATATCCAAATAAGTCACCAAGTCTTAACAATTCTACCTACCTAGCATCATTCATTTCTCTTCTCTGACACGGAAACCATACTGAAATAGACAAAGGAAGTTACCTAATTTTTTAAAATTTATTTTAATTTTTTTATTAAACCCTTACCTTCCATTGCAGAAGAGTGGTAAGGGCTAGGCAATGGGAATTAAGTGACTTGCCCAGGGTCACACATCTAGGAAGTGTCTGAGGCCAGATTTGAACCTAGGACCTCAGGTCTGTAGACCTGGCTCTCAATCCACTGAGCTACCCAGATGCCCTCTACCTAATTTTTTAAATGGGGTGATGGGAGCAGTGAGATCGTCAGACTGGCACTTTAGGAAGATTGCTTTAACAGCCGGATGGGTGATGGACTGGAGTAAGCAGAGATGAGGCAGGGAGAACAACAAGGCAGCTATTGCAGCATTCCATGTGTGAGGTGATGAGAGTGTGATTGTGAATGGGGTTGTAGATGTATGAGTAGAGAGAAGAGGATATGAAGCTAGAAACAATATTTGGCAATGCATTTGAGGGAGACCAGAGAATCAAAGATGACACCAAGTGCGGTGCCCTTGACCTATTCTGTTCATTCCATTCACATTGGCCTACGAGCAATTCTGGGTTCAAACGCACATTTTTTTTCCATGTGTTCATGCAAGTGGTTTCCATTGTCTGGACATATTCCCTCTATACTTAATGGCATCCTTAGTTTTAAAATTAAGCCTAGCTGCCACCTTTCACAAGGTCTCCTCTGATCCTTCTGTTATAAATGTTCTCTAACTCTTTGAAACTTTTCATTACTTTGCGTATTCTTTGTATTTTCTAAACTGAGTGAATGATACCTTATGATATATAAGCTCCTCAAAGGCAGGTACAGTGCAGCATTTTGTTTTGTACCCATAATACCTTTCCAAGTGCCTGGCACTTGGTAGTTACTTAAATGTTTCTTAAGCAGGATAATGAACCCCCTAAAGTGTTCACATAATTGGTTGCAGCCAATGGAACTATCCAACAGAAATTTGAATAATGTGACTACTTCAGAGGATTCATTACTCACATTAATTGGAACCTAGCTGTATTCTATTCTAAGTCCTTTTGAAACATTCTTTAAGACTTCTGTTTTCTGCTTCAATATTATGTTTATTTCTCCTGCACTATTCTCTGGTAAGGGAACATTTTTGCAAAATTTACATAGGTACATAAAGTTCTTTTATTGGCATGTTGTTAAATGTTGTTTTTTCCCTGGAGTCTCAACTGTAGTCCAAAGACCAGTGCTTGTAGGTATGCCAAGTCAAGGACGTTGCTTTGCCTCTGAGGAATGGATCACAGTACACACCTCAATGTCTCTGTTTGCTTACCTAGGAAATAGGTCTATTACTATATTCCACTCACAAGGGACATCTGCTCTATATCAAAATCCATCCAAAATACAAGCTGTTCCATTTGTGTCTTGCCATCATTCACTCCCCTCCCTCCCTTCTATGGACCCTCCATCTCAGTAAAGGGAAATTTTATTTGACCACCTTAAGAACCCACCAAAACCTCTGGGATTCTGAGTTTCAAGCCAAATACAAATCTTTTGAGGTTCAATTTTGCCTTCTGGCAGCCAGAGAGACTTTCCAGGTTCACAAGATGAAGAAAAAAAGGGCTTCCTTCATTTGCTTGGATGGCAATGATTTCTTCAGACCAACTTTTTACTGAGTGAAATGGAAACAAATTAAAAACTCACAGATGACACTTCATTTCCTATAAGAATACAACAGAGGATTCAAGATGAATTGGAAAACAGCTTCCAATACATTTGGGAGGATGACATAAATATAGGGAAAGCTAAATAATTATAAAAGACATAAATAATAACTCAAGATAACAATAGATAAGATTTTATGAAGCAATATTTGATTAACTGCCAATTTTTCTTTGTTACAAGAGAAGTTTCTGTAAGGAATAGTACAATGGCAAATGACAACAATATAAAAGTCACTTAAATTTTAAAATTTTAATGAATAGCTAGATAAACAACTGTGAGAGAAAGAGGGGGAAAATCAAGAGAAAAAAGAATATAAAGGGGAAAAAGAAGGGAGGAAGGAGAGCAGGAAAGAAGGAAAGAAGGGAGGGAGGGAGAAAAGAAGGAAAGAACAAAGGAAGGAAGGAAGTAAAGAAGGAAGGAGAGAAGAAAGGAAAGAAGGAAGAAAGGAAAGAAATAACAAGGAATAGAGGAAATAATAACAATGTCCATTGGCAAAGTCCTTTATGATTTCAAGTTTTATGTATGTAATAGAGGGAGTTCCATCTCTCCTGCCCCCATAAATGGTTCAGAATATATCTATTGTAAAATAGATAGTTTTCATTTTTCACCTCAACTGAAATTGTTACAAAATCAATGACAAATTGATTAAGGGATTTTTTTTTAATTTCACAGTATCCTAAAGGGGCCACAGAAGATTGTAGGGTTTTAGCTAGTGAGTGAAAGTCCAATGATATCAAAAAGGTTGTAAATGGTAAGGCAAATCAGTTATTTTTATAAGTACATATTTTAAAACATCAAATCAGTTCAAATGTATCTGCCAGCTCAGTGTTAAAAGAGTTTGTCTTTTCAGAAATTGAAACCAGACATGGAAAGAGCAGGTATCTGAGAGGTAGTTGATCTTGGGTATGAAGGAATGGACTTTCTCTCCCGCCTTTCCTCTTAATAACTATATCATCAGAGAGACTTTACCAGTAAGTAACAATGCATCCATCAGGATAAAGAGATTTACACCAAGGACTGATGAATTCTGAGAAAGAGTCACATGAAAGAGGAAGAAAATTAATGGAGTATGAGATCCTTTGTGGCAGAGAGAAGTTCCAGTTATGAACTCAAGGAAGAAATAGATTCTAGAAGCCAAGCTAAACTACTCACCCAGCAGGGCACTGCATTCAACATGAGCTGTGTGAGGATTCTTTAAAAAAAAAGAAAAGGATGTCTGGATCCTGAAGCACCAGGAATTGGGAGTTACCCTTTGCCTTATTTTTATTTTATAATGTGTCTCGCTGCCATTATATGTTGTACAGGTGTTTTCATGATCTTGCATGTATATGGGAGTGTGTTCCAGAGTTGGTATCCGTACCTTCTTATGCCATTTAAGTAAATGCCTATGACAAAAGCTAATCAATTCTCCTGACTGATTGGTAATCAAAATTCATTGGTAGGTGCTCATGATCAGTGTTAGGAGTAGCCAACCACATCCTCCTCCCTGAGGACCCAGTCTTTGAGTATGACTGCAAATTGGAGACAAGAACTCCAACAGAAGTAATGCACATTAAATATCTCATAGCATTCAACAACAGCCTTGAGAGATAGTCTTATTATCTATTTTCAGAAAAGTGATTTGAGACTCTGGGGCTATTAGCTTTACTAAAGTTTATTCAAATGGCAATGCCTGTTTTCAAACCCAGGTATTAGGAATAGCAGATCCAATTTTCTTTCACTATCTCTCTTCAATTCATAAAGTTAAAGGTCTTAAGACTTTAAGTTATTCTGGAGAACATAAGCCCAGTTGTCCATGGGTCTCAGTCAATGCAAAAAGCATAAGAGGAAACCCTTAGTCTATTGGGGAGGCAGCATGGTGTATCAAAAGAGGGCATGATTTCAAAACCTGACTCTGGGACTGTATGACTTTGGGCAGTGATTCCCAAAGTAGGTGGCACTGCCCCCGGTGGGTGCTGCAGGGATCCAGGGGGACAGTGATGGCCACAGGTGCATTTATCTTTCCTATTAATTGCTATTAAAATTTTTTAAAAAATTAATTTCCAGGGGGCTAAGTAATATTCTTTTCTGGAAAGGGGGCGGTAGGCCAAAAAAGTTTGGGAACCTCTGACTTTGGGCAAGTCCTTTAATCTCTCTGTGATCCTGTTTTCTCATCCTTAAAGAGATCCCTAGGATCTCTTGAATCTCTAGATCTTTAATGCTAAGATCTTCACATCATGACTTTTTTGACATAAGAAAGAGGATCTCTCTCTCATCCTGCCATGATCGGACCCATAACCACCAGCTCTCAATACACAAATACAGAAAGTACAAACCCAGGATCCCTGCTTAACAACTCTTTACACACGTATTTCCCAAGCTTGGGCACACCTGGTTAGAAAGAGACTACGTATGGAATTGGTCAACAATTCTTTCATCCACACAACTTTCTCTCACACGCTCTTTCAGAAGCACAAATAAGAATAGAAAGTACTCTTCCCTTTAGTCATGTGCCCTGTATACTGTGAATTCATGTCTCTTTTGTTACATTTATCCTCCATTCAGGTAAAGCAGAGGAAAGGAAAGAGGTTTTTGCGTTTTTTTTTCATTGCTGGAAACTAATGGATGTTTATGAAGGGATCTTCAGAGCCTGATGACAGGGAAAACATTGCTGCTATAAAAAGGAAAATGGCACCTTAACCTTTCCCAGATGCCAGAAGCAAGACTTAAAGAGAAGCAAACATACTTTTGGAAAAACATGTGCCTTGCCCAGAGACAACATAGCATCAGAACTGGTTCTGATTGGGTAATTTAGAATTGGCCTTATTTTCTTCAAACAAGACTGTCCTCATTTTCTGGACTGAATCTCTATCTCCCCTCTCCGAAAACCAAATATTAAATGGGGATGAAACAAATTTAATTTTTAATCAAGAATTACTTGGAAATTAGTAACAAGGTCAATTGATTCACCACCACTTGTCTAATAAATTTAATGCACCAAGTATATTACTGGAAGTTTGTTATCACCTAGAAGGATCACTTTCCTTAAAAGCACCAAAATTTGCTGGAAGTCAACTCATGTCACAAAAACCACCAAACCAAATGGGTTACTCCCTGTGTACCTAGAAGTTAGTAGAGTCCATCAGAGAAGTCCAGGTCACATGAGGAATGGGGACAAAATGGGGAGACAATCTATGCATAAGGGAAATGGTGAAAAGCAGTGGTGACTATGGCCAGACTTTAGGTTGGATTGTGGGTTTCTTTGAAGTTTTTGAATCCAAATCAGAAAGGACAACACTTTTTTCTTTATCAGAAGGTGATATAAAGGGTGATTTGTCCAAGGTGGAGGGGTTTTTTTTGGAAATGAACAGAAAATGTAATGAAAGACATTCTTGGTAAGACTTGAAGGCAAGGAGAAAAGAGGAAGCAGCCAGGGACTAAGGAGGATTTCATGGAGAAGAGCCATATTGCCTTTAGCAAGAGACACACAGACCACGTAAGCCCCTCCCTGGGGTTATGAAGAGACACTTTACTGGGTTTCTGCTTTACTGTAGAGATTAATTTCACAGTAGACAGATCCTTCATGAAAAATATTGAAGTTATATTCAGTTTTCCTGATTTCAGGATGTGGGCTTTCAGCCAATGTTCCTTCAGAAAGGAAAAGAAGGGGAATGGAAATAGATTCTGGGCAGGAAGAAGGTAAGTGAGTTCAAAGTTCCTTGAGCCAAGAGACTATTCTTTAATACTCAAAGATTCTCAGTACCTACTTAATTTCTCTGTTGGTCTCCAATAGATATAGCCCTAGTTCTAGAAATGTTGCCTTCTCTGTGACAACTATAATAGGAAGAAGAGAATATTGTCTAAGAGAGCATCTTTCTTTACCCTCACATCCACTCTTTATAAGCCTCTACCCCAATAGGCAGGTGAGTGGCACACTGAATAGAGTGACTGGTCTGGAGTCAGGAAAATTCATCTTCCTGAATTCAAATCTTGCCCAATTAGTAACTGTTGGACCCTGGGCAAGTCACCCAAGTCTGTTTGCCACAGTTTCCTCATCTGTAAAACAAGCTAGAAAACCACTCCAATATTTTTTGCCAAGAAAACCCCAAAAAGGATTACAAAGAATCAGACATAAAAAATAATTGATTAGTAACACCCCCAGGAGAGAAGATTTATTTATAGTTCCTTTGTATTCCTTCTAGACCTATCACATTAAGTGACTGCTGTGTGCTAGGTATTGTGCTAAGCAATTCTAGGAGAAAAAACAAAGATGAAGGTCTGTCTTCAAGGGAAGAGAACAAATAATTTCCAATCTAGTTGGAGTTCTTTTCTATTCCTGACTCACCATTCTCTCCTTTTCTCCGGTACCACACAGCCTCCTCAAATGTCTTCCTGGGTCTTCTAGAGAGGAGATTTATAAGGATATAGAAGTGGATTAGTGCTCCATCTGGAGAGGGAAAATGAAAGTTGCACAAAGTTAATAAGGGAAGATGTTGCTTCTTGAACAAGAAAGAAGAAAAATCAGCAATAGTGGTTTACTCTACGTAAAGGAAATTTCCCTATAGTCTCAAAGAAAGGAAAGAGAGAGGAGGTGAAATCATAAATACAGAATCTTATAGAATCATTAATAAAGAGAAAACATCAGTTATAAAATCAAATGCCAAAATTAGAATACTCCTTTCAACCAATAAGCATTTATTAAGTTGTTTCACTATGTGCTAGGCACAATACTGGGCAGCTAGGTAGCATAGTAGATGGAGTACTGAGCTTGCAATTAGGAATACTCATCTTCATGAGTTCAAATCCAGCCTCAGATGTGTACTAGCTACATAATCTTGGACAAATCACTCAACCCTGTTTGCCTCAGTTCCACATCTTTAAAATGAGTCAGAAAAGGAAATGGCAAACCACTCTAGTATCTCTGCCAAGAAAACCCAAATGGGGTCATGAAGAGTCAGACATGACTGAACAACAAACAGAAAACTATTCTTTCCCTCTCTAGTGCTGTTCTTGGGGAAGATTTCCAGTGATTTTTGCTCACAAAACCCCTCATTTCTCAGATAAGATGAAACAAGGGAAGGGCGGCATAGTAGAATGAGTGGACAGGGAGATATATACATATATTATATACATACACACACACATATATACTGTATGTATACATACATATGTTTGTATACACACTATATATGTATAGATATAGAGAGATCAGCATATACATAAACATGCATATATAATAATGATAATAATAGCTACCATTTATATAATGTCTGCTAAAAAAGCAGGCAATGTGCTAAATGCTCTACGCAAATTATCTCATTTGAGCCTCACAACAACCTAGGGCATTAGGTGTTATTATAATTCCCATTTTATAGATAAGGAAACTAAGGCAAACAAAAGTTAAGTGACTAGGGCCACACAATTAGCAGTGTCCAAGGCTGTTTTTGAACTCAGATCTTCCTGTGTCCCAGACCCAGTGCTCTAACCACACTCCAATAAGCACACACATATTTTATGTACTGTGGCTTTACAAGTAGAAATAAAAGCATATACCTGGGTGGCTATGGAGAGACAAACAGACAGACAGACAGAGAGGTAGATATACTGACAGACAGAAAACAGAGAGACAGATATACAAGAAAGACAGCCAGAGAGCTGTAGAAGTAGATAAAAAGATAGAGATACATAGATAGATACATGTGTAACTAGGACCAAATGTTGAACATTTTCTGTATTTTTTGCTTATGTAGAAGGACATGTGACCAGATTAACAGGGAGAATGCTGAGTATAACATAAGGTCCGGCATTCACATAACAGGTGGAGTTGAGAGCTTCTTGGGAGAAAAGCATGTTGTCTGACACTCTTTAGGAAGCAGAAAGACTTTGGAAGCCAAACATTTGTAGGGGAAAGTGACTCCTCAGTACAACTTGATTTTTACTTAACTCCTCGGAGAGTTCAGTGAAAGATCTTCTCTTCAGGTAAAATCAGATTCCCTTAGAAGCCATATCTTGATCCCACCTGAACAACTCAGTTACTCTTGTATGCCTTCTGGCATATTCAGATAGATAGAGAGATATAGATAGATGTAGATATCCATTTGTATCTATATATTGCAAATACATACTAAGTGTGTATACATATTTTTCTCTAATTTCTGCTTGCCATTTTGCTTAGATAATTGGGTTTACTTGCTATTTGCTATTTGTGATGGGTTTTTTTTGGTGTAACTAATGTGATAGAAAGGAGTTAAACTGTCAAGTAAAAGCTAAGGACTAACAACCAGGAAGCAGCTTTTATTCTAAACCAGTTGTACCACTAGACCAGTGATGGCAAACCTTTTAGAGACCAAGTGCCCAAACTGTAACCCTCATGCCATATGTGAGTGCTATCTCCTTTACCCCAGGCAGGGCAGGAAGTGCTGGGCAGAGGGGCAGGTGATGGGAGAAATGTCCTCAGGTGCAGTGGAGAGGGGGAGGAGAGCAGACCCTTCTGGCACACATGCCATAAGGTTCACCAACATGGCCCTAGACCAGTGATGGGCAAACTAAGGTCCGTGGGCCAGATGTGGCCCTGTAAAATGTTCTATCTGGCCACACATCATTATTCCTAATCTGACTAATACAATGAGTAGGATACAATACAATAAAACTTCAAAAGAGTTGCCTTGGAAACAGACTGACAGATGAGCATTTCCTTTCCTTTGGCCCCCTCTTTAAAAAGTTTGCCCATCACTGTCCTAGACCATTAATATTGGGTAGTCCAATATTAATTAATTTATGACCCCATGTAGGGTCACAAAAAAACAGACATGACTGAAATGATTGAACAACGTGGGAAATGACATAACTTCCATGAAATCTCTAAGATTTTAAGTTATAGACAAATGCTTAGAAGTTCCCACATAGACAAAATCCCTTTGTGTATGTCTCTAGGTATTTATATCCACATCATATATGCAAAACTTGTTGATTAAGGGCTATGTTTGTTTTGATCCTTATTTTTTCTCTCCCTTTCTTTTTTTAAACCATTAGCTTCTCTCTTAAAATCAACACTGAGTATCAGTTCTAAAGCAGAAGAGCAGTGGGGGCTAGGCAATTGGGGTTAAGTGATTTGCCCAGGGTCACACAGGTAGGTAATGTCGAGGCCAGAGTTGTACCCTACGTCTGGCTCCTTATAAAGAACCACCTAACTGCCCCTATTTTTCCTCTTTTTGACAATAAGTTTCTCAAAGGCTAGGACTACATCTTCTCTACCTTAAGTAGAGAATTCACACACCTTCCCTTAGCATACAGCAGCAGGTAAGAAATAAGATATGCCAGCTTCAGGCCAAAAGGAAAAAAAGAAAGCCGTGAGTCTGATTCCATCCTTTTATTTTCTCCCTCTGTGACTTAATGTGAATTCCCCCCAGGTTATTCTCCCTCTGCTCACATCCAGCACACAGGCCACTGCCTATTTTGCATTTGGGTTCTGCATGGAATTTGTAATAACAGGATAAAGAAATATATAGTCTCTCAGTGCTCAGAATGGTACTGTGTCATGTGGCTTGAGAAGGTATGTCTGGGAGTATCATATGGCCATTACTCAACCTGGACACAGAAGACCATTGTATGAACAGCCTCTCTGGCAGTATGGTCCTAAACACAGATGTACAGAGGAGCTTGCTCAGAGTGACAGCCACATATTTCAATCCAAGCCATAAGCGCATTTTTTAAAATTGCAAAATCCCTCCATTCCTTTTTTTTTCCTTTTATCCCTAAAGGAAAACTGAACTCTTCTACTACCTTAACACTGGATACCAAAAAGACTTGATGTTCCTTGGGACACAGTTCCAAGCCTTGGCAGGTTATACTATTGCCTTAGTTCTCCCAATACCCTGGAGTGCTAAGGAATATTTTTTAAATATGTTCTGATTATAGAGTTTTGAGATTTTTGATTCCTACAAGGAAAGGTAAAGCTGGTACAACTTTTTCCAAGAATGTTCTTTATTTTCTCAGGAAATCATCAAAGAAAGCCATTGTAGGGTCACATATCAATCAATCAACCAATAAACATTTAATAAGTATCTACTGTATGGCAGGCAGTTTTCTAAATATGAGTCATAGCTTCACAGTCTGCCTCCAATCCACCTTTCCAGGCTTATTGCATATTATTCTCCCTCATGCCTTTTACATACCAATCAAACTGGCCAGCTTGCTATTACCCAGATATGATATTCCATCGCTAATCTTTGTGCATTTACCCAGTCTATCTTCCATACCTGGAATATACTTCCTCCTCATGGAATCCTCTAGCTTCCTTTAAAGCTTAGCTCAGGGGCTGCCTCCTTTAGGACACTTATTCTTATTCCTGCCCCCAAGTTGAAGGTCCTCACCCACCCAATCACTTTTGCCTACTTTGAATACATTTTAAATGTACTTTTTTATACACAGGTGGTTTTCCCGTAAAGCCTGTAAACTCCTTGGGAGCAAGACTTTTCTTTTTTAAATGTCCATTACCTAGCCCAGTGTCTCACACATAGTAAGCCTTTAAGGAATGTTTCTTTACTTATTGATGGTTCAGGGAGATCCATGTATCATTATAAACAAAGAGAGCAAAAAAAAATTTTAAGCACTTTGTGTAGACAGCATTTGGGATTGGTAAATCCATGTGAACTTAATGAAATGAGTCAAGAGAAAATGACCAGAAAAATGAAGGGACTGAAGACCTTAGATGGGTTGAAAAACTGAGGATATCTTGTCTCCAGACTTGGGGAAGGGGGAAAGGCAATAATTGTCTTCAACATCTTTGGAGATCAGTCTTGTGAAAGAAGAGTCACTGTTGTTATCCTTAGCACCAAGGGGAAGCATGAGTAACAAAGTACTCATGTTGCAGAGAGGTAGATTTTGGTTCAATATGGTGTGGAGTAAGGGGGCAAAACCAATTATCTTCTTATTGGAACTGACCCAGAATGGAAGGTGCTGCCTTGGAAGATGATAGGTTCACAATCACTAGAGATTTTAGAAGTGAACTAGAGTAACTACTGACTGGGGATGGTGTAAGTAGTACCTAAAAGATTCCTTCTCAACCTACAATTCTTTGATTTTATACCAGAGTTCCAATATGTGTCACAGACCAGATTAACTGTGTGTCAGAAGTAATATGAAATAAAGCAAACAGTTGGTACATAAACCATGTAAGCCAGGGGGGTGGGGGGAGGGAATATGCACAAAGATAAAGCCAATTTCCAGCACATTAAAGGTTAAGGAGGTAACATAGAGTGGTACTAAGAGTACTGAGGAAGACCTGGATTTGAATCCTACCTCAGACATTTAGGTGTTCAATGCTGAGAAAATCACTTAATCTCTCTATTTCCTTATCAGTAAAATGAGGGGATTGGATTTTATGACTTCTAAGGTTCCTTCCAACTTAAAAAACTTTATTCTATGAGATTTTCATTAAGATTCCAATTATTTCTTTAAGAGAGAGTTTCATGGGGCAGCTAGGTGGTACAGTGGATAGAGCACCTGATCTACAGTTGGGAGAACCTGGGTTCAAATCTCTCTTCAGACACTGTCTAGCTTTGATACCCTGGGCAAGTCACTTAACTCTGCTTGCCTAGTCCTTACCCTTCTGTCTTAGAATTGTTAAAAGGACAGAAAGTAAGGATTTCAAAAGAGTGAGAGAAAGAAAGCTTTCAAATCATATGAATCAGGGAGAAGCAGTAGCATGCCAGTCATCCAGCAATATGAAAAAGGAAAAGACAGTCTGAAAACTCTATTAATTCATCAATGAGATTCTTTTGGATCACTAAAATATCCTCCTAAGTTTCTCTTATAAAATAAAAGCCCCCTCCATAAGGAATCATTAGCATCCTATCTTCATTATACTCTAAATGACACTAAAACGTGGCTTATTAATTACATCGGTTACATAAAACTAGTTCCACCCATAACTATGCCCCAGCCTGAACTGTCCCTTTCAAAAAAAAACACATTAGTTTCCAACAATTTTCAACTTGTGGTTTTATTTTTTTTCCTTTTCCTCAAAGCTATAACAGAAATTAAGCAAAAGATTCCTTGGTTAACCTCCTGGTACTTCCTGTTTTGTACCAACATGGTCACTTTTTTCTCAAAATCAAATGGTAGCTAAAGTATTTCATCACCACATTCCTCTCTCATAGAAGCAGAAGAGAACATCAAAAACAGCTACCAGGTGGTCCCAAATAGCTATTCTAATTATTTGTATCCATAAAGCTTATATTTAATCTGGCTTATTTCATAGTGAATATACAAATAATCATAAGGAATATTTGGGACCACCCAGCAGCCTTTCTCTTCCCAGCAAAATACATCCATTAAATGCATGTATATGTATATGTATATGTATATGTATACCCATGGCTATGTGTGTATAAATTGTTATTGTCCTGCATATTCAGGAAGGTTATTGCTAATGTGTTGTCCTCTTGGGACAGTATGACCAAGAAGCCCAATGCATGACCCACAGTGCTATGGATGTATAGACAACTCCCCTTTGGTTGTTGATGTATTTCAGCTGGGTCTTTATAATGTACCCTCTGTCCTCCCTGTTTGTGCTGATCATGCCTCATTTTCTTTATAGTTGGGAGATTTGGATTCATCTCTAGGGCTAGCCCAAGATAGCATGGTAAAGAAAATGTGGTTTCACTTACCCTGAGCATTCCATTGTTCTGGGCTTGTCTCCTTTTCCCAGTGGTCTCTTGATGTCAAAGAACCCTATAGGAGCAGCCCCCTGAGGTTTGTACTTCCTGGCTTCACTACATGCTGCTTCTACATTCTACCCTTTGCATGTAGCTAGTTCTCTTGCCTGGAATGTTGTACTTCTATACTTCTGCCTCTTAAAACTCCTTGCTCCATTCAAGGCTCCATTCAAGTGTCACTTCTTAAATAAATAAGGACTTTTTCAAAACTACCTATCCTCATTCCCAATTAGATCTATCAGTGTAGATCCTATACAGTGTTAAAATCATTATCTGGGACAATACGGATGCCACTTTGAATGACAAGACTGGCAGTTGAGAACCTTGGAATGTCCCCAGGTGCCAGGAGTCAAGGGCAAAAAGCAGATGGCCCCAGCCCTATAAATACCCCCAAGTAACAACACAAGGGAGCTCAGATTGGAGCAGGGACCTGGGAAGGTGGGAGGTGAAGGATGAATGGGTAGGCCTGAAACCTGTAACCTGTTATCCTACTGAGAGAGCTAGTGATCAATCAACATAATTGTTACTGTTTCATCAATCAACATCATCAATAGCCTTCCCTAATCTCTTCCTTGGCTTTGGCCAAATCAGGTCAGAGTTAGTGAGAGGGTGATGAACCTCCAGTTTCTACAAACCAAGCAATCTCCAGACCTTGATCAACAACCTAGATTATGATCCTAATTAATTAGTAATAGGGTTGCTAAATCCTCAATCCTGTTCCCTTGTTTCCTAACCCCCTCAATAGATTCAAATACAGTGTTTAACATCAAGTACCTTTCCTGAATGGTGATTATACCAAAGCCCTTGGGAAGGGGAGATCAATACACAGTCAGATTATACCATTATCCAATAGCTAATCAATAGCCCTCATCAACTAATCCAACCTGAGGTTGGGACCTAGTGAGGTTAACCATCCTCACAATCTCTCAGGGGTTCCCTTCCTGGGCAAACTGTTAGAAGGGGATAACTGACAAGTTTATCCAACCAAGCTTGTTAAGGAGGAGAAGCATAGATTATACCAACAACAACTGCACAGAGGCCTGTGAGAGAAGAGTGTGCCTCCTCCCTCACCAACTACAGCCAGCTTAGGCCTGGGCATACAATCTCTCCTCCATCCATACTATATTTGAGATCCATTTATATGATCAATTTCTCTGGGATCTCTATACCATCATAACAACAGTTGTTTTTTGTTTCAAGGGGAGGTTTGGAGGGGGAGGTAGTAGAGAGGAAATCCAAGTATAGAGCAGCCTGGAGTCAGGAAGATCTAAGTTCAAATTTAGCCTGAGATACTTACTAACTGGGGGCCCTGAGTAAATCACTTACTCCTGCTTGCCTCAGTTTCCTTATATGTAAAATGAGCTGGGAAAGGAATTGTCAAACTACTCCACTATCTTTGCCAAGAATATACCAAGTGTGGGCAGAGGTCAATGAATCAGTCATGCAAATTAAAAAGCTAGAAAACGAACAAATTAAAAATTTCCAGATGAAAACTAAATTAGAAATCCTAAAAATTAAAGGAGAAATTAGTAAAATTGAAAGTAAAAGAACTATTGAACTAATAAATAAGACATAAGCTGGTACTTAGAAAGAATACATTAAGTGGAGTCACAAAGAGTTGGACTTAACTAAAACAACTGAAAAAAATAATAAGCCTAGAGATAGAATCAAATACTTTTTTGCATTCTATAACCTTAGAGGAATCAAATATTGTCAAAATGTGTATAAGCATCAATCAGTTCTAAAGGTCCTCCTAAAATTTTTTCCTCATATGGTTCTGCTAAGCTCTATACAGGTACTTTCTTCCTCCCATGGCACAAATACAGACTAAACCACAAACTACACATTCCTCTTGCTGCAAATGAAAATGTTTCCAGAAAAAAGAGACCAAAAAAGCACAAAACCCTTTAGATTCAAAATGCAGAAACCATAGACCTATTTTTTTAAAGCCATAAATATTACTAGAGAAATTAGCCACCTTGAGAAATCACTCTCTTTGAACTCTGGGACTCAATAGCAAATAGAATGTTCCATACAGTGAAAAGTTCCATTCCTATAAAATCAGAAATACTTTTCTTGATTCATTTCATATTAGAGAGCAATAAGGTTTATAAATGTCTCTGTGAAGTCTCAATGTAATAAAATTTAGCTATAAACTCATGCTACAGTCTCCTATGCTGGTCACAGACTGAACCTGGTTAAAAAGATATCCCTTTATAGGCTTACTTAGTCATCAAGAGCAAGAAACATAAAAGGGGTGTAACAATCTATAAATATCTGCAAATCCAACCATCAAAGGACTTTTTTAAACCCGTGATCTAGATCTTGCCAAAGCAACCCAAATACTCATGATCTCTAATACCCAATGTACTTTCATAGAAAGCTCTCGTAACTTTGTTGCAATAGAATTTTTAAAATTCAATCTATGTTTGGATCTGTGATCCATCTGGTAATCAATAGATATACTTCAGCAGATTAAGCAACAATATTCCATTTAAAAAATTCATGTTGCTTTCTTTGGGAATGAGAAAGATGAGATCAAGCTTATTTAGGGCTACTCATATGGGTCTGAGTCCTTTAGCTGCATAGGAGAAGTGCTTCTCCATGGTTCTGTCTCCTGAGTAAATTAGATCTTAATTGAAATAATTCATTCATTGGTATACAGTACAAGCAGTAATATAAGGTTAAATTTCAAGCCTAGGGCAGAGGCAAGATGGCAGAAGAGAGACAGTACCACCTGAATCTCTCTGAAAACCCCCTCTAACCAGCTATAAAATAAAACAAATACTAGAGTGATAGAACTAGCAAAGGAAAGGAATGAGGCAATTTTCCTGCAAGAGACAACTTGGAATATAGGGAAAGAAGGTCTCTTTTCCTGGGGTGAAAGAAGGTCACAGTCTGCAACAAGGCTACACCACTAGCTCAGGTCAAAAGTCAGGCTCCCCTCCCCCCTCACCCCTGCTTGAGGTTCTGAACCCTGGACTCAGACTAGCAGTGAGACCCTGATACCCTGCCAAAGCCAAGAGCAGAGAATCTCCGTGTCCATCCCTCAAAGTTCTGAGTTCCAATACAATCTCTAAGTACTCCTGGCTGGTGCAAGCCCAAGGTGAGGCCCCAAGCCCTGACAGTGTGCTGGCCTTGCAAAATAACAGCAAGCCCAGAAGGAGACTGAATCAGCAGTGGGATACAGCCCACCATCATACTACCTTGAAAGGAAGAACTGACACTTGCAAATACCCAGAACTAGATGTGAAAGTAAAAGCAAGAAAATACTGATGTTCAAGAGAGTGCCTCCTCTACCCTGGGAACAGATCCCACTTTAAAGATAAAAATATAAGTTAAGAAAAAAACTGGGAAAATGAGCAAACATCAAAAAAGTAAGAGAGACATCCAACCTTAGAAAATTATTATGGCAACAAGGAAAAGCAAGGCATAAACTCAGAAGAGGACAATGAGATCAATGGAGCTACATGCAAAACTTCAAAGAAAAATGAGAATTCATCTCAGACTCTGGAAAAGCTCAAAAAGAATTTCAAAAATCAAATAAGAAAAGTAAATGCTAAGTGGGGAAAAAATTAAAGGGATGCAAAAATAAAATAGCATTTTAAAAAGCAGAATTAGATAAATGGAAAAGGAGGTTCAAAAGTTCCCTGAAGAAAAAAATTCTTTAAAAATTATAATTGGATAAGTGGATGTTAATGATAACATGAGACATCAACAATTAAAAAATTCAAAAGCATGAAAAAAAGGGAAAAAAGGAAAAAATATGAAATATTTCACTAGAAAACTTGGAAAATAGATCAAGAAGAAATCATTTAAGAATTTCTGTACTACCTGAAAGCCATGATGGGAAAAAAAGCCTGGTAATCATATTGCAAGAACTTATCCAAGAAAAATGACCTGATAGTCTTGAACCAGAGAAACATAAAAAGATCAATAGCAAAGAGAAAACATAAGAGATTCAGTAAGATCAAATTGTTTACCTTGTTATGGAAATATATTAATTTTATATATTTGTAAAAAGTATATTTTTGTAATTCTAATAATTTTATCATTATTAGTACAATTAGAAGGAGTATGCATAGACAGAGGGTTTGGGAATAAGTTGACTATAATGACGTTATAATTCAGAAGAATAAAAATCAAGGGGTGAAAAAGAGAATTACACTAAGAGAACAGGGAAGAGAAGGGTAGAGTGGGGCAAATTATCTCAAAGGAAGAGGCTCAACAAATATATTAAAGTGGAGTGGAGGATGAGGGCAATGATGGGCAACACTTAAACATCACTTGAATCAGAATTGGACCAGGTAATAAATCCTTACTTAGACTCTAGATTTAGAAATCCTTCATATTCTATAAGGAAAGGAATAGGATAGGAGGAGTAGGACTAATAGAAGGAAGAATGATTTGGGGAAGGTACGTTAGAAGCAAAACACTTGTCAGGAGGGACAGAGTAAAAGGAGAGAAAAAGAACAGAAATAAAGGAGGAGACAAAGGATGGAGAGGAATACATAGTACAAGATATAAAATGAATAATTTTGATTATATTAAATTAAAATATTTTGTACAAACAAAACCAATGTGACCAAGATTAGAAAGGAAACAACAAACTGAGGCAGGGGAGGGTTTACATTAAATTTCTCTGATAAAGGCCTCATTCTCAAATATATAGAGAACTGAGTCAAATTTATAAGAATGCAAAGAATTTCTCAATTGACAAATGGTCAGAGAATATGAATAGGCATTTTTTCAGAAAAAGAAATCAAAGCCATCTCTAGTCGTAAGAATATTCTAAATTACTATTGATTAGTGAAATACAAATTAAAACAACTGTAAGGTACCACCACACACTTTATCTGATTGGCTATTATGACAGTAAAGGACATGACAAATGTTGGAGTGAATGAGGCAAAATTGGGGCACTGATGCATTATTGGCATATTGGTAGAGTTGTAAGTTGAGTCAACCATTCTGGAGGACAATTTGGAAGTATGTTCGAAGTGCTATAAAATTGTATGTGCTTGTTGATCCAGTAATAACAATACTAGGTCTATACCCTAAAGAGATGAAAGAGAAAGAGAGGGAGAGAGAGAGGGAGGTGAAGAGCATCTATTACAAAGAGTTAGCCATGTAATTGAGGAAAAAGCATACAATCTATACACACAAGAAAGATACAGTATAAAAGGAAAGAATGGTTCCAACAGAGTTAGACAAGAAATGGAGTACAGAAGAGCCATGATCAGAAATGAGAGCAATTTCTAGAAGACCAGAGTCTCTGTTTTGTTCATAGATAAAGGGTGACCTTCTAAGACCTTTTTCATTTCCTATTTCATGGAAGAGTCATTGGTCTCATGATTGCAACCATATCTGGTGGATTCACAAATGCCCTTATAACAAAATGGGAGAGGAATTAGTGGACTCCATCCTAGTTTTTTCCTATATGGCATCTTGAGTTCTCTTTAAGCCATTGCCATTATTTTTAAAGAATTTAAAAAATGAAACCAAAAAAAAGGCCTCATTGGAGGAAAAGATAATTACTTAAAACTACATGTCTATGGGGCAGCTAGGTGACTCAGTGGATTGAGAGCCAGGTTTAGAGACAGAAAGTCCTGGGTTCAAATCTGGCCTTCCTATGTGTGACCCTGGGTAAATCACTTAATCAATACCCAGTATTGATTCTAAGATGTAAGGTAAAGATTTAAAAAAAACCCCATATATGCCTATGTGGGGAACAGTTATCACAAAAACTTGAGCAAAGAGATTTCTTCTTTCTTTCTTCTTTGAGAGAGGACTTGTATAGATCCAGACCTTTTGATTCTGTAGCTTTCTCTTTTTCTAACACTATCCATTGTTGGTAAGCATAAGAATATATGCATATATACCCTTGCCCATGGATGCATATACACTTAAGAGTATTTTGTGTTTTTTAATTTTTTTAACAATTAATAAAGATTACTTTTATTATTATAATTTAAGGAATATCAAGGGCATAAGTAATATCTAGCTAATTTATTGATTTGTCAAATCAATCAACAAGCATTTATTAATCACTTGCAACTTTGTTTATTGCTGTTGTCATTGTTGTTCAGTAGTCTTAGTCCTATCTGAGTCTTCATGACACCACTTGGGGTTTCTTGGCAGAGATACTAGAGTGATTTGCCACTTCCTTCTCCAACTCATTTTACAGATGGTGAAACTGAGGCAAACAGTGTTAAGTGACTTGCCCAGAATCACACACCTACTAAGTATCTAAAGCCAAATTCAAATTTAAGTAGATGAGTCTTCCTGACTCTATTCCAGGCACTCTATCCACTGTACCATCTAGCTTCCCTTCTGACCTTCTGAAGGGGTAAAAGTGACTTCTCTTTTAGAGAAAGAGAAGGAGAAGAAGGAGAAGAAGAAGAAGGAGGAGGAGAAGGAGGAGGAGGAGGAGAAGGAGGAAAAAGAAAAGGAGGAGGAGAAGGAGGAGGAGAAGGAGGAGGAGAAGGAGAAGGAGAAGGAGAAGGAGAAGGAGAAGGAGGAGGAGAAGGAGAAGGAGAAGGAGAAGGAGAAGGAGAAGGAGAAGA
>NC_058131.1:531728428-531817284 GCF_016433145.1 Gracilinanus agilis
AAGAGCAAAATAACTGGGCTCACAACTAAGAATAGCAACCAGCAAAAAGGAGTTTAATTATAAAATGTAAAAAGTGAATACTTGACAAACTAACAAAGTTTCAACTATTTTTAGGGGAAAACATCCTATAACTTAGCACAAAATTTGATCTATAAGAAACATTCAAAGGTAATGTGAGAGTAATCATAAGCAACCCAAAAGGTCAAATTATTTGATTCCTGCATGAGAAAAGGTCATCTATGCTCTCTGGGAATGGCATCATTGCATGGGTATTTTGAAAAAGTATGTATGGATGGAAGACTCAAGGCTAAGTAGAATAGAATGGAATGAACTGAAATTGTAGTGGAATAAACCAGCAGGAGGAAGAGTGAAATCACTATTTTATATGGAGGATGAATGTGTGGAGGAACTGCCATGGAAAAGAGGAGAGAGTGGAGGGCTGGTAGACCTAGAACCCTACTCTCAGAGAGAACCCTACTATTCAGAGAGAATAACACATGCAATTAGAAGGATAAAAATTTACTTAACATACAAAGAAATAGGAGGAAAGAGGGATGGGATAAGGGAAGGACTGGGAGTCTCCTTGGGTAATTGAGGGAATAAGAAAAGAAAGAGTGAGTTAAGAGAAAGGAGGACAAGAGAATAATAAAAGGAAGGGAAGTGAGGAATACCTAGAGGGGAGTACATAACAAGAGTGGGATAAGGTGGGGGGATAAGAGAGAGACTCTTAGGACAGGATAGTGGAGGGATTTTTAGAACTGAACACATCAAAAAAGTAGGAGGCCACAGTTGAGGGATAAGAAAGGAATTTTTAGAAAGATGGATAGAATGAGAATTAAAAGAAAAAGGTGAAAGGACAAGGGATGGCCCTTTGGAAAGGTAGGCCAATTTGAAACTAGGAGGACAAAGGGAGAGGATAAGGGAGGATTTTTGAGACTAGGGTGTGACTTGGAGAGGTATTGGTCAAAGGAAATTAGACATTGGAATAGGAATATGGCAGAAAGAAAGGAAAGAGGAAACAAACAGGGAAGAGGAAGAGAGTTGATGGAAATGCACAATTAGTAACTATGGCACTGAGAGTAAATGAGCTGAATTCGCCCAAGGTAAGGAAATGGATAAGCAGAAAGGAACAAAAACCAGGACTTGATATGTGTTGTTTACAAGAAATAGCCTGAAAATGAGAGACAGACATAGAGTGAAGGTGAGAGGCTAAAATAATATACTCTGCCTCAGCTGATCCAGAGAAAGCAAGGGTAGTAGTCATGATTTCTGACAGAGTTGGAGCTTAAAATGGATATAATTGAATGGGATGAAAAGAGTAACTATATTATGTTGGAGAGGTACCATGGATAACAAAGCATGATCAATATTGGACCTGTAGGTACAAAGAGTAATAACATCCAGATTTAAAAATAAAAACAACGAATGGGATACACATGAAAATAGATAACAAAATAATAATAATGGAGGACTTTTCCCCTCTCAGAACTAAATAAGTCTAACCAAAAAAATAAATAAGAAACAAGTTAAGGATATGAATAGAAACTCAAATAAATTAAATATAATAGATACCTGGAGAGCATCCACACACCTGTATGAGGTTAGTAGTAGATCTAAGGCTGACCATACACATAATCCAAACATAGTTTCTGTTAGGACCACAATGGTTTGGAGAGCATAAATATTCTGCAAAGGTCTTACTTTAACATTCATCATGTGTGTGTTATTCCTGTTGGCTCCCTTTGAGGAGCATAGGGCCGCAACCATCTCACGCCAACGAACTCTGTTCTGGGCAACTTCCCCCAGGTGGGTCCATGTCATTCCAACAGGCAAGGACGGTCCCAAGCCCGGCTGAAAAAGGAGGAGGGTTGGGCATGGGGCTAGCAACCTCACCTCGTAAAAAGTCTCACTTGCTACAGAAACGGCAACCTCATTAAACCAACATTCATCATACTATGGAGATAATTCTCCATTCCTGAGGGGATGTGGCATTGGAAAATAAAGGTCCACTGAGTATGACCAAACTGGAAAGATTTGATTTTGGAAATAGTATGGTCCTAGAAAGATTGTTTCTACTGCCTAAGGACAAACCTAGCTAAATATGGCCCTGATAATGTATGTTAACTGAAAACCAAATGAGTTAAGTTGATCAAATTAAATGCGGAAAGGAACATGGAGAAATGGGGCTAATTGCTTGAGAAGCTATAAATTGTTTTTTAGAAAACAAGATGGAAATAGGCATTAAGAGCTGTAAAGCTATTCATGCTCATTGACTTAGGGATGCCATTGCTAGGGCTAGGCTGTAAAAGCAATATTGAGAGGTTAAAAGCTATGTAAGAATGAAAATATAAAGAAGCTTTTTTTTAATGACAAAATTACTAGAAATGAAACAATTGCAATGATTAGGAGAAATGGCTGAATAGATTGTGATATTTGAATGTATTAGGCTGTTTATATCGTAGAAATCACAAATATTAGAAATACTTTAAAATGGAAATATATAGGAAATATAAGATATGAAAAGAAAAGAGAAAAGGAATAATACATACTCTGATTGCATGTAAGAATAGCCACAAAATCAAGAAAAAAGTATTAAAGTAAAACAAATCCTAAGGGAACTCAAAAGCAGAGGGTATATATATTAGCACACATATATTATTGACACATTTTTAAACAAATTGTAAACAATGTAGAGTTTGTGGTTTTGCACATTTTTTTATACATTTTTTAATTTAAATTTTGTTTTTGGTGGTGGGGGTTATTAAGAATATAATTTAAAAATTGGAAAATTAATAACATAAAGACTGTGATCTTCCCCCTATAAAAAATAAGTAATAAAATAAAATATATGGAAATCATGATTAGCAAGATGACCAGAATAGCTGTTTTCGGTATATTTTCCTACTGTGATTATCAGTCAGTGTTAGGAATTCCTCAGCTGCTCTGTTGATCTTTCTTCACCACATTATCCTTCTTTCTACCATCTACCCTGAATGGGCCAAAGGCACTGAGGTCTTTATTCATGAAGAGATCACCTACTCATTATCGGATTTGTAAGGGTTAAAAATTAAGGTTGGACTAAATATATAAGACTAAATAATATATCTTGGGGCAGCTATGATCTAAAGATTTGATGTTGCATACCACAAACAAGTCTCATCCCTCTGTAAGTAATCAGAATCCTGAAAATCCATTGATCCCCACTCAACCATCAAACAGGAACAGATCCTTTTTGTTTTTCCTTCTGGTTTATATATACCATTGCTTCACTTCCCTACTCTCTCAGGTAATGATATTCAAATTCATTTTGATGTTTGGAAAGCATGACTAAATTTTTTTAAGTTAGAAAAGAAATTGGAGTATAGGAAGAATATTGCCTTTGGTTATACTCCATAACCTTGTGAATACAATTCATAGGCTGCCTAAACCAAAGCTCCTTTTTATGGCCATCACTCTCTTCCCCTAAAACCCACTTATGACTTTCACATACCTTCTATTTGAACCCTCTATTTTACCTTTCCACTACTCCCTTTACAGCTTCTATTTTATTATTTTTTTAAACTGCCCTTTGTATCAGCCATGTGCATTATCCTTGAAAAATCTTTTGTATGTATTTTGTATTTATTTTTCTATGAACATATTGTTTCTCTCTCATAGAAAAGCTCCTAAATTGGAAAGTCTGTTTCATTTTTTTTGTCTTTGTATCTCAGTGCCTGACATAGTGCCTAAAAGTAGTCTCTTGATAAGTTTCCATTGTTGAGCTCAGTAACTATCCCATAATAACAACCTCGAGATAAAGAAATACACATTAAATCTACAATGATGAAAGATAAATTAGCAAGATAAAAAGACACAAGACATAGAATAATAGAATAAGAACTGAATTATAGACTAAAATACTTAAAGCTCTTAGTCATCCTACCCTAGCTCTGAAAACATGAATTAACGAAGAAAAAGGAGAGAATTAATGAACTGAGCACATAATTTTAACTAGAAAATCAAAAAATTAACATACCTTTTTAAGCATAAAATAAAAAATATTGAGACTAAATAGAGAAATATGTAAAATTAAAAAAATGAGTTTATGAAACTAAAGAGGTCCAGCCCCTATATCTGAGTAGCTTATCACCTAGGAGGGAAGCCAAAGACTGAGAAAACAAATGGGAAAGGGGTTTAGGGTAGGAGAAGGAGAAGCATATATGAGACAAGACACAAGAAACACCAAGAAAGATCCAGAGTGGTGTCAGTCAGGGAGACAAGTTTGAGAGAAAGAGCTTGTCTCTGACTGATTTATTATATGGTTAACACACCATTGAGGTCTCAGGGTATCCTCCAAACAAAGGAAATGCCAAAAGTTTTTACATAATATTACAAGTCCAACTACAAAGATAATGAAACAGGGAGTAAAACAATAGTTCAGCCAGGTGGCAAGGAAAAAGTTTATTTGAAAGTCCTTTCTGACTTAAGTCAAACCTTTCTCTTCCAGGAACCCTGGTCAAAACTTATCCAGATGGTAAAGAGATTAGAGATTCAAAAAGATCTTTTTAGTCTATCTGCCAACTGCAGCTGCATTTCTTTGAAAGTACAATTTCTAAGCCCAACAATTTTTACCCCAATCCAATAGAAAGATTCAGAAATCAATTAATGGGAAATAATAGAAATATATCCAGTTAAGTCAGACCCATGAATACCTTGATGATTGGCATCAGCTTTTGAATATGTCTTTAATATCTTCATGATTTGTTAAGTCTGAAACCTTCAGAAACATGTGTTAAACTAGAGTTTTTTTCTTTTAAAAGAATATTCAAAAATGTATGGAAGTTGATTAAAGAGAAGAAAGGAATTAAATTAAAAATGAAAGAGGTGAATATGCAACAGATAAAAATAAAAAGAATTAATAGAACTTAATTTATAAAATATTATACCAGCAAAAAAAATGAATAGAAATAATGATAACATGAAAATATTTTAAAAGTTCTAGACTAATGCCTCCTTATTGTGTGGAGATAACCTTGGGTTTTCCAAGCCTTGAGAGTATGTAGAATATAAGCTCTGGTCCATTATATCCTTTTGGTAATTCTGTGCATGTTCCCAGAAACAAACCAACTCTGGTTTCCAGGGACCAAACTAACTCAGTATGGACAGGAACAGCACCAGTAAGGTTTGGCCATAGAAACCATGAAATGAAGAAAAATGTTTAAATGGTCCTAAATGTTATGATGAAGGTTGTAAAGTGGATCCGGAGCAGGGTTAATTGTGAATGTTAAATACTAAATTGGACACTTAAGATATGATAGTGAACCCAAAGGATCACCCACTTCAATAGATGTTTTCTGAATATGTTGAATATGCCAGTCCCAAACTCCAGATCATAACAGTATCCCAGAGCTATCAGCCAGGCAATGAATCTGCTGTTAGAATTGTGCAATTATCTATGCCCAACTGAAGCCCTGTGCCTTTGGATAAAGCTTTAGATTGACTGTGTATTAAACACTGTTTCTGCAAGATGTAATACTCTTCTTCCCTCAAATTATCCCAAGGATATGATTCGCTTGAACCCTAGGATTCTTGATGTAAGAACCCAAGTCTGATGTAAGTTTAAGATTTATTACTAACAGGCTTAGGGAAGGGAAAGCAGGATAATGGCTGGGAGAAAGGGAACAGGAAGTCCTTGACTAATTAAAGGTAATGATATTATTGATAATCTTTGAAAATACTGCTGATCAGGTTTGATAGATGACCTCTTGGTTGGGCCATATAGGCCCAACCTAAAATCAAGGTTACTCTGCTGAATAAGATGCTGTTGTTCTTGGTAGTGAAATTCAGGAACAGGGATTGATGTATTAAATTTGTAATTGGTTGCTAGTTGATAGCTGAATATAGCTCACCTAAGGTCTACCCAAACCACCCTTCAACACAATCTCAAATCTGAGATCCCTGTGAGTTCAAAATCCTGGCTTTTATACCTGAGCCTTAACTGCCCTTGGCGCCTGCCAAGCTCCTGCCAGCCTTGGTTCATTCCACATTCTAAGCAGGTAACTGTCCATCATCTCGACTTCAACATGGCTGTGCAATATATTATTACATAAGTCCAGTAAAAACCTCTTCTGCTTCTGGAGTAATCATATCAGGTTGTAAGAAAAGGGGAAGATTTTAATCCAGCCATAGCACTGCTTGGTTTATACCCCAAAGAGATAAAAAGGAAAAAGATTTGTACAAAAGTATTTATAGCTATGCTCTTTGTAGTGGCAAAAAATTGGAAAATGAGGGAATGTCCTTCAATTGGGGAAATGACTGAACAAATTGTGGTATCTGCTGGTGATGGAATACTATTGTGTTCAAAGGAATAAAGAAATGGAGGAATTCCATGTGAACTGGAAAGACCTCCAGGAATTGATGCAGAGTGAAAGGAGCAGAACCAGGAGAACATTGTATACAGAGACTGATACACTGTGTTCCAATCAAACATAACGGACTTCTCTACTAGCAGCAATGCAATGACCCAGAGCAAGGCTGAGGGACTTATGAAAAAGAAAACTAGCCACACTCAGAGAAGAACTGTGCGAGTAGAAACACAGAAGAAAAACAACTGCTTGATCACATGGTCTAAAGGGAATATTATTGGGGATGTAGACACTAAACAATAACTCTAGTCCAACTATCAATAATATGGAATTAGGTCTTAATCAATGATACATGCAAAACCCAGTGGAATTGTGTGTCAGCTATGGGGGAGTGGGAGTGGAGAAGTTTGGGGGAGAGGGAAAGAACATGAAACTCGTAACTATGGGAAAATATTCTAAATTAAAATTAAAAAAAGAAAGGGGGCAGAAGGCATTAATAATAACAATAATTTTCAGTCCTTTTTCATCTGTGTCTGACTCTTCATAACCCTATTTAAGGTTTTCTTGGTTAAGATACTGAAGTGGTTTGCTATTTCCTTTTCCAGTTCATTTTATAGCTGAGAAAATTAAGGCAAATAGGATTAAGTGACTTGCTCAGGGTCACACAGATAATATGTATCTGAGGTCAGATTTTAACTCAGACCTTTTTGGCTTTATGTCTATTAATTTATTTTAACATCTAGCTACCTAAGAATCACACAGTTTATATAACTCCCAACTTGACTATTGATGTTCCAAATGTGAGTATAGTTTGAATATATTGCTTCAGGAACTCAATCACTCTACCTAAGCAAGAAATACAATTCTTCCACAGTTTAATCACAGAATAATGAACTGAGACAAGTTCTGAGAACTACAAGGAGGCGTATGAGGAAGGGAAATCTCTATGCCAGATCAACTTGCTAGTAAATTCTATCAGATGCTTAAAAGTAATTATAGACATCTGGGTAGCACAATGGATAGAGTACTTTGTAATGGAGTCAGGAAGGTCTGAGTTCAAATCCAGATTCAGATATTTATAAGTTGTGTAACCTTGGACAAGTTACTTAATCTTTTTCCTCAGTTCTATAACTACAAAAAAGATGATAAGAATAACTTCTTCCTCCCAAGTTTCTTGTGAGGACCAAATGAGATAATAATTGTATTTCACAATGCCTGGTTCAAAGAAGCAGGTACTAAATTAATGCTAGATATTATTATCATTATTACCCATGCTACTAAAATTATTCTCAACAATTGAAAAAGAATTCTATCATTTTTCAAAATGAGACATATATTCCAAATATTTAAGTTGTTAAAAAGATTTATCAATGAATATTAAAAAGCCTTTGAGAAAATATAATATTTATAAAAGGAAGAGAAGAAAGATTTATTAAGTGACTATTATTTGCCAGGCACTGTGCTAAGTGCTTTACAAGCATTATCACAGTTGTTCTTCACAATAACTCTTGTTAGGCAGGTGTTGTTCTTATTTTCATTTTGCAGTTAAGGAAACCGAGGAAAACAGAGATTAAGTAACTTGCCCAGAGTTACAGAGCTAGGAAGTATCTAAAGTTCTATTTGAATTCAGGTTTTCCTGCTTCTAGGCCCAACTCCCTTTCTACCATGTCACCCACCTGCATCAATTATAAAATCCTTAAAAAGTATACTCAAAGAAAATCTATTTTAATACAGAAAAAGCTAGTATTATTAGCAATGAAGTTTTCCTAAGAAATTTAGGGTAAAAATAAAAATGTTCTCTCTCCCTGTTATCATTTGACATGGTCCTAGAATTATTAGTAATATCAGAAAAAAACAAAAAAATATTTATAACATAAACATTACAAAGAGGAGAAAGAATCATTCCTCTTTTCAGCTGGTCATTTTGGGTAAGGCATGGGAAGCTGGTATAAGGATATAATTGATTATAGTTTGCTCTTATGTTATGGCTAATGTTTGCATTTTGAGTTTTTGTAATTGTAATGTTTTGATTTGCACTTTTGCAAGGATTTTCTTTAATTTCTTTTTTCTTTTTCTTGAAATTCTCTTTCTGTCTTTAGCATATGTTAGCTTAGAATAAGCCTAATATAGAAATAGAACAGAATATGTTTAAGATAAATATTATTTGGGGGGGAATAAAATAATGGATCAGTTATAGATTAAAATAGTAAGATCCATTTGGAAAGACAAGCTTTCAAAAGAATCTCAAGGGTTAAATATTGGAGTTAATTAAATATTGGGGCTAATTAGGATCTGGGTAAATAGGAATAGGGTAAGAATAGTCCCAGATTACCTTTAGGAGATAGTTTGAATCCTGAGGAGAATTCCTTAAGAGAATGGTCAGAGCCTAAAGAGCTATTGGGATCTTAACTGACTCACTCTTGGAGTTTTGTTGACTCTGGGAGGAGGCAGGTGGATCTGTGCTCTGGAAAAACCTTGGAATAACTAGTGACAGTTGGTGTGGAGGGTTTTAGAGATTCAGGAAAAGGCTGTGAAAGAAGATCAACAGTAAGAAGAAAACAAACTTCTTTTCTCTGACGCTAAAGAGAAAAGCAGGCTCAACTCAGGCCCATCTCAGGCCCTGAAAGCTGACAGTTTGAACAGTGAGAGAGAACAACTGAATTGATCTCTATCTGGAGGAAGGAGACAATGAATTTGATAGATAGATAGATAGATAGATAGATAGATAGATAGATAGATAGATAGATAGATAGATAGATAGATAGATAGATAGATAGCTTAGTGAGAATAGATTTGGGGGAATTAGTTATTGATAAAGAGATAAGTCAGGTCTGAGTAAATCTCAAGCAAGAAATAGACTCTCTT
The DNA here is from genome assembly GCF_016433145.1 of Gracilinanus agilis. Taxonomy (NCBI): domain Eukaryota; kingdom Metazoa; phylum Chordata; class Mammalia; order Didelphimorphia; family Didelphidae; genus Gracilinanus; species Gracilinanus agilis. The sequence continues at coordinate 531,737,638 of NC_058131.1, forward strand.
GAGAGTCAGAAGGGTACTGGGTAAAGTTTAGTTTTTTAGATTAGGGAATATATTCTAAAATTCCATATTTATCTTTTCCTTCCTTTCCTTAAATCTTTCAAGAATTTGTTAAATAGGTTTTGTTTTAACTGTCTCTAGGAAGTCTGTTATCATCGTCTTCCAGCCAGCTAGGCCCAACTGTTATAACTAACTCTCAGCTCACATAAACTGCCTAGTAAAGATCAATAAAACTAACAACAGCTACTGTATTAATTATATCCTTATACTGGGAATGACTGTTATTTTTTTTAAAAAGGATTCAATAAAAGTCTTGTGAGACAAAGAGACAGAGAAGCATTTTTTTCATGTATTTTATTCCAGTGACAAATTTACAAATAAGTTTTCCAAGATTACATGATTCATGTTGTTTCCCTCCCCTCTCCCAGAGTTGTAAAGCAATTCCACTGGGTTATACATGTATTATCACTCAAAACCTTGTTTCTATATTATTCATTTTTGTAAAAGAGTAATCTTACAAGACCCAAACCCCAAATCATGTACTCAAATAAACAAATGGTAAATCATGTTTTCTTTTGCATTTCTACTCCATCAGTGTTTTCTTTAGATGTAGATAGCCTTCCCTTTCATAAGTCCCTCAGAATTGTCCTGGTTCATTGTATTGCTGTTAGTAGCAGTCTATTACATTTGATTGTCCCACACTATTGCTGTTACTGTGTATAATGCTCTCCTGGTGCTGCTTATTTCACTCTGCATCAGTTCATGGAGGTCTTTCCAGTTCTTAAAGAAATCAACCACATCATCATTCCTTATAGCACAATAGTATTCCATAACCATCATATACCACAACTTGTTCAGCCATTCCTCAGTTGAGGGACAAGCCTCCAGTTTCCAATTTTTTGCTACCACAAAAAGTGTGGCTATAAATATTTTTGTACAAACAGGTCCATCCCCATTTTTTTATCTCTTTGGAATATAGACCTAGTAGTGGTATGGCTGGATCAGAAGGCATGCATTCTTTTAAAGCCCTTTGGGCATAATTCCATATTACCTTACAGAATGGTTGGATTAATTCACAACTCTACCAGTAATTCATTAGAGTCCCAATTTTGCTACTCTCCCTCCAACTTTTATTTTTTTCCTTTACTCTCATATTGGCCAATAAGATAGGTGTAAGATGGTACCTCAGAGTTGTTTTGATTTGTATTCTCAAATCAGGAAGGATTTAGATCATTATTCATATGATTATCGATAGCTTTGATCTCTTCCTCTGAAAACTACCTATTCATATCCCTTGTCCATTTGCCAATTGGGGAATGACTTGGTTTCTTATAATTTTTTCTTAATTCTTTATGTATTTAAGAAATTAAGCCTTTATTAGAAAAAATTTTTATGAAAATTTTTCCCAGTTTGTTGCTTCCCTTCTAATCTTGGTTGCAATGGTTTTCTTTATACAAAAAATTTTTATATAATAATCAAAATTATTCACTTTACATCTTATAATGTTCTCTTTCACTTGTTTGGTCTTAAATTTTCCCCTTCTCCAAAAATCTGACAGGTAAATTATTCCGTTTTCACTGAATTTGCTTATAATATCACTCTTTATGTTTAAGTCATATACCCATTTTTGACTTATCTTGCTTTAGAGTCAGAAAAGCATTTTAAAATCTTAAAACTGTAATATCATTTCTGCTATGCAAAATGGAGAGCAGGATGATTGACACTCAGCAGTTTAGAATTTGGAACCACCAAGCTTGCCATGAGCCAGCAAGAGACAGACAGTTGAGGGCAGACTATATAAAGCTGAAATTTGAACAAGAAGCTCTCTCAATTTGGAGAAGCGGGTTTCTGGTGGAAGGTTGGTTGGGATCTTGGGTAGGCCAAATCAGTCCAGGAAACCTGCATCCAATTTTATTCACTATCATATCCTCAACTGCTGTGTGAAGCTGTGCTATTGATGTCAATTGATCATCAAGGAAGAAGCAACATCAATTCCATAAAATAATCTGGTTTAGGTCAAGCAGCCTGGCTGGTCAGGTTGCAACAGAGGGGACAAATCTCTCCAGCTGATAAGCTCAACCTGATTACCTTCAATTGACAACCCCTGATCATTATTAATTTAGATTAGCGTTCCTTCACACCTCTTTCCCTCAGTTCCAGTTACCATTGCCCTAAGTTTGTTATTAAATTTTAAACTTACTTAGGTGGATATCATCATTATCCTAGGGATCAACAACATATCCTTGAGTGTCTGAGGGGAAAGGGATTACTCAAATTACAGTTAAGTCGCAGTCAATAGCGTTATCCATCAGCTTTGAAGCCAGGATAAGCAATCAAGGAAGCTGTGTGATCCAACCCACAGCTTCTTATTTGATCACTTATTCCGGGTGCACTGTTATGTTGAAGTCGGGTGTTTACCTTAGTTACAAATAATCCTGTGGGGTCTTGGTGTTCACTAGGGATTCCCATTCTCACTCAACTTCAGGTCTTCATATCATCAGAGGACCTTGGGCCATCATATCATCAGAAATACAGTCCCATATCAGTAACATAACAAAACACAATGGTCATGTATTATATATTGTGGCTACAGCTACCAGTAACTATATGGTTTATGCCCCACAATCTAGTATTCAGTTCTTTGCTACAACTCACTGCTATATTAAGATTCCTAATAAATCAAACTACAGATACTACTTTCTTCAATGATCCTTTGATTATAGGTTTCCAATGAAGAAAAAAAACAGAAATAAATCATAGACAGAGGGGTTCCCTATTGCCATGAATAGTGTCCTAAGCAAAATCCTAATGAGAACTTCCTATAAATAGGGATGTAGATATTCTAACTGCTTCTGTTTTCATATCGTATTGATCTGATGGAAACAAATCCTAGAATTGCTGGAGGCATCTCCTACATGCTCCAAAATTGTTAAAATTCCAGTGTGAGAAGTTATGCGTCAGAAATCAGGAAAGCTGAAAATTAGGGCATAACTTATTATTTTGTTGATTGTCTAAACTTATGAAAGGAATGGAGTAATTATTAACAATGTAAATTACATTTTTAGAGAGCTGATTGTTAAACTTTTACTAACTACTAACACACACTGACCTGAAATACTATTATGTCCTGATTTATATCCTGTGACCTACCCAACAATACCACTACTAGGCTTGTATCCCAAAGAGATAAAAGAACCTACCTGTATGTACAAAAATATTTGTAGCAGCTCTTTTTGTGGTGGCAAAGACCTAGAAACTGAAGGGATGTCAATCAATTGAGGAATGGTTAAACAAGTTGAACAAGGTAAATGCTTGTAATGGAATACTATTATGCTATACAAAATGACAAACAAGATCATTACCAAAAAATCTGGAAAGACTTATATGAAATGATGCAAAGTGAAGTGAGCAGAAGTAACAATGGTAATGTTTGATGATCAGCTGTGAATGGATTAACTATTATTAACAAGTCAAGGATTCAGGACTACTCAAAGGGACTCATAACATAAAGGTATATCCACCTCCACAGAAGGAAGAGATGAAGTCTGATTACAAATTGAAATTTGCATATGTGAATGTACATGTAAACTTTAATAGCTTAAAACTACAATAGGACTTTTAGAAGACCATATATACACATATGTGTTTACATATATATACATAAACATTTGTGTTTATATATGTATGTATGTGTGCATGTTCAGGGTATTCCAAAACCTTTGAAGTTTAATAGCTTAAAACTGCCCTAAGACTTTCAGGATACTCTGCCTGATGTTGTGCCTGCATATATGATAGGGAATGCAGATGGGCAATTGGTCCCAGAACTACGGAGAAGGAAAAGAGAAGATTGGATTAAATTTGGAGAACTGAACAGTACTCTCGATGATCCCAAGCTATTTCCAAAGCTTGTCTTTCAATACCAGTTGGCTAGGACTCATGTAATATCATGCATGTAGGAAGAATCAAAATCAAAAGTGACAGAAAGAACAATGGAAAAATCAATGGTGAAATCTAAGTATCCTGTATCTTCCTATTAATGATTTGAATATAAAAAGATAGCATAAAGGGGGTTATTAAGGGCATACATGATCAGTTAAAGGAGGTAGTCAGATGTCAAAAAATGAGGTATAACAGATGAACAATTCAAAATTTGACCTGACATTCTCAAAACATTTAAAGACTCCAGAGGAAATTGTACTTAAACAGTCCAGGCTTCAGTCTCTAAAAAAAAAAAAAAAAAAAGCAAAAGATTGGACTAAATAGCCACTAAAGATCTTTCCAAGTCAACATCTAGGATATCATGATCTTTTGTCAAAAAAATAATATAATGACATGGACAAAAACTGTATAGGATGAAAATTAATGGATTAATAATATCTGACATTTATATAGTGTAATGGGTGAAAGGGGATTTATTTGGTAAATATATTAAAAGGCTAGGTCCAGGGAATTGAACAATTATCAGTCCCCAAATAAAGAGTAACCTCAACTTAAAAGACTTTTATGGAAATTTATTTACAAATGAGAAGAGGAAGAAGAAATAAGGAAATAAGAATCTAACACAGTATGAATGTTACTTGAATGGTGATAGGGCCATTGGGGAGTAGACTGACATACATATTTCTAGAATAACAGCAGAGTTGATTTGACCCTGGCTCCATTAAATGTGAGGTGGTATGGAGAGAACGGTATAAAGAATAGGCAGGGAATGGGGCAATTATGCTGGTAAGATTTCCAAGAAGTAGGGAGTATTAATTCAAATGAAATGTGTATGGGCTTTGCCTAAAATAATGTGCCATAGGAGTAGTCATCAATCAAGAAAGCAGGGGTGGGTTGGATTTAGTCCTAATAGAGAGAAGAACTACATGGATGAAATTGATGATGTATAAAAACTTCTTTCATGATTTCTTTGCATAAATGTTTCATAAATGTTAGATAAATGTTTTGACTTCCCCTCCAAAAAGCTGTAATATACTCCAGGGGAATGTGGTTCAATAGAAAGAATTCTGGATTTGGAGCCAAAAACCCTGGGTTCAAATCCCACCTCTGCCACTTACAATTTGCATGACCTTGGAAAGTCGTTTAACCTTATTGGGACTATTTCTTCACCTGTAAAATGGGGAAAAGTTTAGACTAGATAATCTATGAATTTCTCTTCCAATTTCAAATCTGTGATTTGTGAATGGTAAAAGAAAGCACTTTTCTATTTCCATAGCAATAGAGAGCAATTGTAATTGTGGGCAATTCACTTAACTTCCCTGGGTCTCAGCCTCTAAAAAGAAAATAAAAATAAGGGAGGGGGAGGGCCCAAGTTCATGAGTTCAGTATATGAAGAATCACCTTCTCTTGAAGTTAGACATTTTTCTGAGAGTTTGAGTGCAATCCTGGAAGCTGAAGTTTGGAATACAAGATTACATATTAATATAGGAAAATGAAAAATGAAGTGTGAATGGCGATTGAGTGTTTAAGGATCCAGAGTGGCTTCCCTCTAGGAGCATTTCAGTTCCCTCTAGCTCTCTGAGAGAAACATTTCTGTCATCTGAGACTAGGTTTCCCAACTCTAACCACAAAATGGAAGGATGCAGTCTGACTCATGCATAGAAAGAGAGAGAAAACTAAAATCAACCCATGATTATTAATCTTTTCTCTATAGAGCTTTATGCATCCAAAAGTCATTTTTCAGGTCTTCCTTGAAAGAATGTGAAGGGAATGCAATGAAGGGTCAAGGTTGAAAAATACAAAATCTACTGGGGCGATGGAAAGTGGGAAGACTAAAGGAGACCACTATTACTAGCTTTGTTTAAAAAGTTTTAAGGATAACTGGGCCAAAAGCCAAAGGCATTCCCAACACTAATGGAAAATAATTCTGGCTTCCCTTCCACATTAGGCTCCAGGAAGGAATATCTCCACCCATAGTTATTTCAAAGAATGACAGCACACAAGATAAAGCAAAATGTACTAATTCATCGGTGTTAGAATCACAATGAAGACATTCATTCCCATGGTCTGCTTTGGTCACAGCATAAACAAAAAGTAGAGAGAGGAAACTACAGAACTGATCATCTTCTAACTGAAATCAATCCAACAAGCATTTACCTACTACACACTTGATGGGCAGAGCAATGTGCTAAGTGCTATAGACACAAAGAGAATGGAAAAATAGTACCTGATCTCGAGGAGCTTCCTTTCTCCTCACTTAAGTGAAGTGAATCCACAAAAGTTTATGTGAGTTTATTCCCACTTTTCAGATAATTAGTTTTTTAATCAGCCATAATCAGCAAGCCATCTATGTTGGCCACTCTGTGATTGGAAAAGGGAATAAGTCAATGAAGAAATAATAAGTCTTTTGTAAGTTTTAAAATTCTCTCTCCTCAATTTATTTTCTAGGTCAGTTGTTTTTTGGATCAGACATCTTACCTTTTCTTTTGTTTTTCGTTTTTTGATTGTATTTTATTTTTCTTGATGTCTCATTATTGTCTTTACTTCCAAATTTACTTATCTAGCCCTCTAGTAATAAAATCAGCCTCACCAGCCCAGCTATCTGTCTATTAGGTATCAATTTCTACCTAGATGTCCTGGGACATTTCAGCTTAACTCATCTCCCCAATCACCATTACAATTACCAAATCCACTTTCTTTCCAAAAGATTTCTGTTTAGAACAGGACCACCCTTCCAAGTTTGCAATTCAGTAATTATCCTTAACTCTTCCTTTTCACTTATTTATGTAAAATTATTTGCCAAACTTTATTCATTCTACCTCTTCCCAAGTTTCTCAACTGCCTTTTTCTTTCCAAGTCCTTTCCTTTTCAAGCACTCATCACCTCTCACTGAACTATTTTAATATCCTCTTATAGTCTCTCTATTCTTTCCTCTCTGTAATCCATTTTTAAACCCTTATCTTCTGTCTTAGAATCAATATTAAGTATCAGCTCTAAGACAGAAGAGTGGTAAGGGCTAGGCAATTGGGGTTATGTCCAAGGTCACACAGCTAGGAAGTGTCTGAGGCCAGATTTAAACCCAATATCTCCCATCTCCAGTCCTGGCTCTCTATCTACTGAGCCATCTAGCTGCCCCTCTCCAATCCATTATTAATGCAGAATGCTAAAATACATATTTTAGTTAAAAATCTCAGTAGTTTCCTGTTCTCTGTAAATTAAAATATAAATTTCTCAACTTGACACCCAAAGACTTTTGTAATCTGACTTTAGGTTGCCTTTAACAACTTCATATTTTTCCCTTCAGTCATTGACATTACAACCAAATTGGTTCTTTTGCTTTTTCCCTAAAGTTGGCATTTCAACTACAGCCCCTATACCTTCATATAAGCTGTTCCCTATGCCTATAATTCACCCTATCCTCAGTTCCACCTCTAAGACTCTTTTTTAAGTATATATTCATTGAGAGAAGGAGCGATTTTAAAAAAAATATTTGTATCCTTGCACCTAGCACAGTGCTTTACACCTGTTGCTGTTCAGTCATTTCAGTGGTGTCTAACTCTTTGGGACACCATTTGGGATTTTCTTGGCAAAGACCAAAGTGGTTTAACATTTCATTCTCCAGCTAATTTTACCAATGAGGAAACTGAGGAAAACAGGCTTAAGTGACTTGCCCAGGGCACACCTAATAACTGTGAGGCTAGATTTGAACTCAGGAAGATGAATCTTCCTGACTCTAGGCCCACAACTCTATCTACTGTGCCACACAGTTCTTATTAATAGTAGGTGCTTAATAAGTATTTATTGAATTGAACTGATTTTGTTTAATTGATTCACAGGAGATCTTCAAGTGGAAACTGGATATTCAGCCTCTAGAGGATATTATGGAGCAAATTCCTGTTTATACGCAGGTTTATACTTCAGAGTCCTTTCTGTGATTTGCAAATACTGGTTAATGCAAAGGCGGAATATTGCATCTTCGTGTAGCCTGGTTGTGCCTAGAGATATGTGAAGATAGGTCTTAAGGGCTCATTTCATAAAGCAGCGGTGTCAAGCTCAAATAGAAATGGACTACTAAATCCTTCATTAGGATACCGAAGGATCCCTGCAGGCTGCATTTTGACTTCAAAACTACATGTTAACATTATCTATTTCCTATGAATTTTTATTTGTTTTGTTAAATATTTCCAAAGTACATTTTATTCTGGTTCATGTGCATTTGGAAATATGGTCTCCCCTCCTAGACATTTGACATCTCTGCCATAGAACATATACCTGTGTTCCCTAAACAACTTTATGGAGGCACGTGTGGTTCAGCATTGAGTAACTTGTTATTTTGGGGGTGATTTAGAAAACTCTGGGTGGAACCTTGGTCCCTTACCAAGTGATAACTAAAATTTGGGGTGGAAGTGTTGACAGCATCAGAAAATATTGGTCATTAAGTCAGGAGGTGTGACCCACTAGGTGGACGCTACACTTATGTAATAGGGCAATGGGCCAATTAGGGCACGGTCCTTAGAGCATGGGCATGTCTGCTGCTAATTTATGTAGACTTGATAAATCTTCTTCCAGAAATGCATGGGAAGAGCCTTTTCCCTCCCCACTTAAGAAGAAGCACAGATATACTCTGACTTTTCTTTACCAACTTACAGTGTTGGAAAAATTAGCCTTATTTTCATTGGCTTGCTGAATCAGAATTATTTTTTATAAAAATTGTTCATCTAAAAGAATTATCTTTCTCATCTTTGGTAGCTTCTGTAGAAGAATATCTAGTGTGCATTTTTGGGGGGAAACTCAAGAAGGATATGTCTATTAACATACAGCATCTCTGTTTCTTCTCTCTCTCCTTTATCTTAGATTATCAGACACATTAACAGCACCTTTACAAATGAAGCCAGTTGCAGCAGTAACTGGGTCCAGTGAGGAACAAGCCCCAAGGAGTTGCTTTGTTCTATACATTGTAAAATTTAAGGACCCTGGAGATTAAGGCATCATACTGCATATGAGTGGCTTATCCATTGGCTATGCTGAATTTGGATGTATCTTGCTAAGGTAATATTTTGTAAGGAGCACTTTAAGTTTGAGTTCACTCTACCCTGAGATCAAATAAGTATATGGAGGAAAGAGTGAACAGTGATTCAATGGGATATTATTATACTTCAGTCTTGCTATATACATTCTCAAATAAATATCTCTATGTAAAAGATAACTGATATCAATGAGTTGATTGATCTTGGGAGGTTTTAATATGCTAATTGTTATTTGGATATTAGATGAGGGTTTGTGAGTGATGGTATTATTAGATACCCCCCTTATTTTGCAGTTGAGGAAATCGGGGACCAAAGAGGTGAATGGAGCATTAACTTAGAAAAGAAAAAAAAGTTTTCCCAATGGGAATTTTTAGAGGCCAGAGAAATAATTCAGTCATAGAAGTTTATTTTTTCCCTTTCTCCACTTAGAAAAATATGACCCATCCCACTGTATTTTGGAATTTGTTTTGCAAAATTGAAAGCTGATGCAATTGCCTTTTGGGGAAGAAGAAGATAACAATAAAGACTCTGGCTCTGAAATATGCCTTCATCCTCCTAGCCAGAACCCATTCCCACTACATGTAATTTTCAGACAAGATTATTTCCTAGAATATCAGAGCTGATCTAGCCCTGGTCAAAACTGCAAAATCGATAGAGTTGTCCTTGATTTGAAAAAAATCAATCAAGATATTAATGTTAACTATCTGATGTTACTCTATGAGTAAAGAAGATAAAAGGGAACAAGCATTTATTAATCACTTACTATGTGCTAGTCACCATGTCAATTGCTTTATAAACGTCATCTCTTTTGAGTATCTTATTTTATTTTATCTTCAAGGATTAACTTACTGAGCATTTATTGCCAAGAACACAAGCAAGAAGAGAAAACAATATAGAAGCTAAATGGCTAAAATGGAGAGGATGCAAACCAACTTTCACTGGGAAACTTTTAACTTTCACCCCTATGCGTATATGTAGGTTACAAAGGGTCACCGATATACATTATCATAGGCTCTCTGCTTTATTATACTCATTGACTTAAGCATTCCCTTAAGATAGTGCTTTGAAAAAAACAACAAAAGTTTATATAGCCCGCTGCTACTATAATCACCAAATGTGGCCACACCCAATTTTGTGGTTCTCCTATGTCTTATCCTTTAATCAGACTCACATCTCTGAACCCGCATTTCCATAAAATCTCACCAGATCATTCTAGAGGACACATACTTAAAATAGGAAGAATTTAATGAGATTCAATATGGGAAGAAGCAGTAAAGAAATCAGTATTCTCAACCTCTACTCCTTGATTCTGCTAGTTGTAAGTTCCCAGATGTTGCTTAAAGATATCCCAAATCCACAGGTCTCTCAGATCAGTGGTTTCCCAACTCTTTCAAAACCCCAACTGCCTTTTTGAGAGTCCGCTGTGTTCCAGGCTGGAATCTCAGCTCCTGCCTGCCTGTCTAATCTTCCAAACTGCTTTAAAATCTATTTCCCTCTTACAGTTAATCTATTCCCAACTGGCAGACATCACAAATGTGTCCTTCAGGAACCTCAGTTTCTAGTTCACCGCCCTTCAACCTCAGCGTAGAAAGAGGAAGATCTATCGGGCACTTTCAGAAAACAACTAAAATTACTTGTCGTTGGTCTTGAAAGAGCTGGATTTCTAAGTATATGCTTATCGTCATCATGGAAACCTCAGCTGCTCTGTGCACCTGGCTCCCCAGGGCTGGCTCCCTGAAGCTGACTTCATAGGCTGGTGTCTCATAACCTTTCTCAAATCTTCCTTTCCCTATTTCACTTGGCTACTGATTCCTCACCTTTCATAAGAATTTCCCTAGTCCTTTCAAAACCTCCCATGCTCAAAGCTTTATCACACTACAAATAGGAACACAACTTCCTTGTAACAAAAAGATCATGGTACCTGAGCCCAGGCATGCCTCTTTTTTTATTTCGAAGACAACAAATTACATTGGGATAAATGGTGAAATATAGCAATCATGTCATTAACTTTCTTCATGTACCAACTAACATTTATAGAGCTTCTTTTAAGCATTTTATTATATGATTTAGCATTAGCAGTTTGGATAGAAGTTATTAGAAGTAACCTTGCAAAAAGTCCAACACCCTGGCCCTACAGAGATTTGCATAGTCTTATAATATTTTAAAACTGAGCAAAAAACAATAAAATTGCACTAAATGGATGCTGAAATTATTACCAACCTTGAACTTTACCTCCCTGATCTCCTTAGCATCAGCAAAGCAACTACCTCCAAGCCACTGCCCACAAGGTCCTCTCACTGCTACTTCAATAGGTTCCTATTTTCCTCCCAATTCCTGAGGGATTGAAGGTCAGATTTTCTGAAGCCTAGGTCAGCCCCATTTGTTTGTACACTGTCTCCCGAGTCACCCATGCCCTCCTCACCCCAATGGATGGACCTCTACAGTGCTTCTCCTTTTGGGCTATCCTATGCAAACATATATTCCTACTATCTGTTCTCCAGATAAAAACAAAAACAAAAGCAAAAACAAAAGCAAAAAACCTTAGTTGTGGATACTACTATTGAAGTACTGAAAACACAGATATCTGCTATTCATATGGCTAGATAAAATATAACTCTATAAATCCAGGTCTTCTTGGATTTCCATGTTCTCGTGCTCTCTATATTTCTTCCACATATTGGCAAACAACTCTGATGAATCACTTGGAAAGACATTGATTTTTTGTTTCTGAACCAACCTCATTTTCCTTTAATCAATCAGCTACAATCACTTTTCATTTTTTGAGCTAGAAGGTATTCTGAAGATAACAAGTACACTATCAGAAGTAAGATATTCATATCAGATGTCACTAAGCTTTGTGAAAATTAAAGCTTTATTTGTCTGGAGAAGCTGTATTTTTTTTTGTGTAATTGGTGAAGAACTGAAGAACTAGTGTTAGGAAGGGGAGGCCTAATTGCATGATCTATGCATCACTAAGGACAAGATTGCGCTCCTGTCCTCCTTAAACTAGGATAGAGCTGGGGCCCCTTTATTCCTCCTTTCCCTTCTCTCTCTCTCTGTCCTACCCCTTCTTTCCCCCTTTATCCTACGTGACTCTACCCAATGCTTTATATACTCAACCATAACTCAGGAAGCACATAGCTTAAGCTATTTCATTAAGTCAGGGCTTACTATATTTGCTATGCTCACCACTTGAGACAGAAAAGATCTATCCCAGACACATGTGGTGGCACATGTCTGTAGTACTTGCTGCTGAGGCTTGTGGACTACTTGAGCTCAGAAATTCTGGACTGATTGATTATCCATCCACACCAAGTCCAATAGCAGTATGGTGACCTCACCTTGAGAACTGGGGGCCACCAAGGCTACTGAATGAGGGGCAAACTCATCAGAAAAAGAATAGATCAAGTTTTCTATGCCAATCAGCAATAAATCAAGTCATGGAGAGTCCACTGTACTTCTGGGCTGAGTGTGATAGAGACTTAATTAGAAGAGAAAAGAAAAAGAAAAGAAGAGAGAAGAGGAGAGGAGAGGAAATAAAAAGCCTACATAAAGAGGTAATTCTTCAGCTCCAATTGCCTACAGATTTCTTTCCTGAGCTCATTTATTGGTGACTGTAGCGGGGTATAACATTTTATAGCCTTTTTACTTTGAAGTGTGTTCTTTTAATTCCTAATTGTTAAAGTGGTTTTTAATTGGATTTTATGGTCCACAAATACTTATTGCCCTGAACCAACCAAACTCTGGCTAATTTCCCACTGTCTGGAATCACTTTTCCTTAGCTAAAAAAGAGGCCCTGACTACGTCACTCTTACTATTTGTAAAGATATTTTGAAGATGAAAAGTGTTCTAATCCAAGTAAAATAATTCAACCTTGAACCTGATGAAGTAGTCTAATTTAAATCTGGTCCAAGATAACTTGTATAGCCTACAAACTAAAACAATGAAGTTCTAGAAGAGAAGGACCCCATCTTCTTTCACTGAGGAATATTCCTCAGTCCATCACACAAGGTCATTGGTAAATAATTGGTATTATTTGTTTCTTTGTTTTTGGATGTTGATTCTGAGGACAACTTGTAGTTGATCTGATCAATAAGACAACAGGAAAACTAGGAATGATCATTCCTGGTCTGAAACTTTGAGTAATTCTCCAAGAAAACACTTTCTAAGCAATACTGCACCTAAGATAATGGTCTTCTTTGGGAACTACATCCCTACAGGGACTGAGACATCCTTCCGAAGAAAGTTTGTCTTTAAGACCAAAAGTAGGTTCTCACTACAACCTATGTATTGCTGGGGGCAAGGTTGTGTTCCTGCCTTCTTCTAAACAGGATTGAGGGGGCAGCCGGGTCACTCAGTGGATTGAGAGTCAGGCCTAAAGACAGGAGGTCCTAGATTCAAATCTGACCTCAGACACTTCCCCGCTGTGTGACCCTGGGCAAGTCACTTGACCCCCATTGCCCACCCTTACCAGTCTTCCACCAAGGAGCCAATACTCAGAAGTTAAGGGTTTAAAAAAACAAAACAGGATTGAGCTAAAGTCTCGTTCTTCCTCTTTTTCCTTCTCTATCTATATCCCATCCCTTCCTTTCCCTTTATCCTAGGCAGCTCTACCCAGTGCTTTAAATATTTTACACAGCTGAGGAAGCACATAGATTTCCTGCCCTTTCAAAAAAACATAGGTATACTGCCAGGTCCTTTTAAAAAGTATTAAGAAATGCTGAATGATCTCACCCTCGACTCAATTCGGCAAGCCCCTTTTAAGTGCTTACTGTATACAAGGCACTGTTCTAGCTGCGGGGGAAGCAAAATCAAAACTGAGAAAAGAGTTTCTGCCCTCATAAAGTTCTCATTCAATACAAAGCTTATATTTAATACAAAAACTATAGAAGTAAGTGTGAAATTTAAGGAGGGAAGGATCACTAAATATTTTTGAGTAGGAGTGTGGCATAGTCATCCTACCTTTTATGAAGATTCTTTTAGAAATTAGGTGATGATTGGATTAGAAGGGAGAGTGGCTGGAAGCAAGAATATTTTATTAAGAAACTATTAGAATAATCCAGTCAAGAAGGAATGAGTGTCCCATTTGGTATTCTGCCCGGGTGGAAAGTGTAAGTATATTCCTTGCAGACAGATGCTTCCATCCTTTTAGCTCAGGGAATTGGCAAGAAGTTGAGGTTAAGTCATTTGCCCAGGGTCACAAAGCCTGTATGTGTCAGAGGCAGCACATTTACCCAGGTTTTCCTGACTCCAAGGTCAACTGTCTATTCACCTGGCCAAATTGCCTCTCAATGTTGTTATTTATTCACTCAGTCATGTCTGACTCTTTGTGACTCCATGGACCATAGCTATCCATGGGGTTTTCTTGGCAAGGTTTCTGGAGTAACTTGTCTGTCAGTAATTAATCTTATTCTTTCTTAAGAACAGAGATGGGAATTTTTTTGCCATTCTTTGTATCTCCAGCTTTGTAGAGTACCTGGAACAGAATAGGTACTTAATAAATGCTTGTTGAATGACACTGACTATTGTTCCTTCCTAGGTATGTGGCTTCTAGACTATCTACCCTTGGTTCAATGAAATTTATGGGTTCACATCTACATAAAAGGATAATTCATAAGCCTCTATTGATGTGTTCAATTTTTCTTTCATTAGCCAGAAGTCACAGTTCAAAGCAAAAATGTTTAAAGAAATAGTTTCATAAGAAGTTTTGCCATAGAGCATTTCCCCTTAAAACCAGGATATACTCTCCCACAAATATAGAAGGGAGTAGAGTGAGCATGTATAGAGATCATAACTGGGGAACCTACATATAAACAGTAGATGTGGGAAGGCAACTTGTACCTCTAATAGTGTCTAGCTGCTCCTCTCTCTGTCAATCAATCAATAGTCAACAAACATTTATTAAGTATTTGATACATCCCAGGCCCTGTACCAAGTGGTGGGAATGTAAATGCAAGTTGAATTGATAGTCCTCAATTTCAAGAAACTTATATTCTGATGGGAAAAGAAGGAAGAAAGGAAGGAGGGAGGGAAGAGAAAAAGGAGGGAAGGGAGGGAGGAAGGAAGAAAAGAAGAAAAGTTGGGAGGGAAGGAGGAAGGGAAGAAAAGAAGGAGAAAAAAAGAAGAGGAAAATCTAGCAAAACTGATCAATACATAGAAAAGTCTGAAAATATATGCAATATACCACACTTAGGAACCTTCCACCTATACAAAGGGGGTTAGGTAGGAGTGTCTTTTCATATTTCTTCTTTGGAATAAAACTTTTTCTTTCATAATTTTGAAGTATTTGCTTCTGATTTGTGTATGTGTAGTTCTTTCTGTTGGCATTATTGTAGGCATTGTGTATAGTGTTTTCTTGATTCTGCTCACTTCAGTCTTCATCAGTTCCTGTAAATCTTTATCCATTCTTCCCCTATATTCATCATTTCTTGCAGCATAGTAGTATTTCAATACCTTTGTGTGCCACAATTTGTTTAAACATTCTCCAATCAGTATTTAATTTGTTTCCAGGCTTTTGGTAACACAAAATAAATGTGTTGCTATAAGTATTTTGATGTCGTTGAAAACTTTCTTCTTCTGATTGACCTCCTTGGAGTATAGGCCTAGGGGTGGAGTATATTACTTTCAAGTTCTCCCCCTTCTGTGGGTGATCTCAGCTTGTCTGTCTCCAGCTAGAGTCTTCTTTTCTAAGGTCAGCATTCACTTTATAGAATCATACATTTAGATCTAGGTGGGACCTTACAGGCGGGTCCTCTAGTCTAACTTCATTTTATAGATGGGGAACTGAGACAAGAAAAGCTATTACTTGCCCAAGGTCCCAGAGGCAGTAAGTAGCAGAAGCAGAATTTGAAAACAGGTCTTTTAACTTCAAATCAAGAACGATTTCTACTCCCTCAATCTATTCTTTATATTTCTTATATAAGCCTATAATATATCCATGTTATTGCCTCCATTAGAATGTGAGTTTCTTGAGAGCAAGAACTGTCTTCACTTTTTCTTTCTTTCTAACAGTGCCTTAGAGAGTGCATAATAAATGTTTATAGACTGATTGCTGGCAGTTCAATTCTCTCTTATTGGCAGTCTTGCCGCTGAGCTGGTCTCAGTGTCTCTACTGGGTCTTACTCTCTCTTATTATTTTCTAGGATGTCTCTTCAAGGCTAGCCAACCCATCTCTACTTCAGTCTCCTAGAACAGAAGTCTTAAATTCAGATAGAAACAGGAGCCACTAAATTGTACATGAGGAATCCTATGTTGACTTTATTTTGAAATGTAATATTTATTTTATTGCATTTTTATTTATTTTATTAACTATTTTCCAATTACATCTTAATCTGATTTGGGCAGAAGCACTAGGAGTGTTATGGGTCACCTGCAGCCAACAGGCTATGTATTTGAAACCTCTGTTCTAGAGTATAGTGGATAGAGACCCCATCTGATAAGGGCAGGCTAACAGCTCTTTAGTCATTGACACTACACCAAGAGAACAATCAACCAATAACAATTAATTTAGTGCCCCCTTGTGCCAGTCACTGTGCTAAGTGGGAATACTAGTATGAAGGTTGGCACAACCCCTATAATTCTACTATGGGGCTGTGGCTGGCATTCACATCAGAATAGCATAAATAAAAATATATGTAAGGGAGACAAAAACAAGTTATTTGAGAGGAAAATGTAGGGGAACAAGAAGGACTTATTGTGTAAAAGGATGCTTAAGTTCCATTTAAAAAAGAAGAGAGGGAATTCTGCGAAATGGATGTAAGTAAGGAATTCATACAGGGAGGGGTCAACTACCAAGGCATAGATATAGAAGATAAAATGTTCTATGTGAGGAACATGGAGAAGACCTGTTTGGCAAAATTGTAGAGTGGGAGGCGGGTTATGAAATGAGGCTGCAAAGATAGGTTCAAGCCTGGTTGGGAAGGGCTTTAAAAGCTAAAAAAAATAAATTATCCTATTAATATTTTATCCTAGAGTCTATGGGAATCTCAAGGTGTGGATTGAATAAAGTTACAAAATCAGATTGTGCTTAAGAAAAATTGCTTTGGCAGCTGTAGTATGGACTAGAGTGAGAGAGACTAAAGACAGGAGTGAGGACCTAAACTACTAGTCAAGTGAGTGGAGACCCTCCAAATTTAGATAGATTCTTATCATTTATATCTAGGAATATGTACTCTTATACACCCCAAAAATATTTTCTAGTTTAGAGGCAAATGAAGTTTTCTGTAATTGTTTAGTTATTTAAGTTATGTCTAATTCTTCATGGCCCCATTTTAGAATTTTCTCAGCAAAGATAATGGAGGAGTTGGCCATTTTCTTCTCCAAATCATTTTATGGATGAGGAAACTGAGGCAAACAAGGTTAAATAACTTGTATAGAGTCACACACAGCTAAATGTCTGAGGCCAAATTAGAAATCAAGAAGATGAGTCTTCCTGACACTAGGCTTGGTACTCTACTGTGCCAACTAGCTGCCAGAAATGAATTTTAGTGATAACAAAAGGTAACCTAAAGAGAAAAGGCCAATGATGTCTTCCTACCTATCTAGCATTCCTCTCTTTATTATATATAGAGATTTATCAGTCAGTAGCAAAGTCCATTTGCTTTGATTTTATATATATTTGCTTTGATTATATATATAAACTGTATATAATTAATCCAGTTTAAAAACAACAACAACAACAATATCCCTACTGGAAAAAAGAGATACTTCTCTGACTAATGTAGAAGAAATTGAAAAGCTCAAACTTTTAGCAGACAATAGATGAAAGAAAGGTAAAAGGAGATTTCATGGGTAGGGACAAGAGGACAGTTAGAAACAAAGTCTGTCATTCATTGGAAGCTAAGAAAGAGGTGGATAGATTTTGTTTTAGTTTTTGGTGAGAGTTTGGGGGGTGGGGCAGAGGGAGACAATAGAGCAGTGATTCCCAAAGTGGGCACCACCGCCCCCTGGTGGGTGCTGCAGCAATCCAGGGGGGCCAGTGATGTCCACAGGTGCATTTATCTTTCCTATTAATTGCTATTAAAATTTTAAAAAAATAATTTCCAGGGGGCTAAGTAATACTTTTTTTTCTGGAAAGGGGGCGGTAGGCCAAAACAGTTTGGGAACCACTGCAACAGAAGTTGAGGAGGAATTGTCTGATAAGAAAAATCCAGCTCATACCATGAGTAGAAGCGACTTAGAAGTAATTAGTTGAATGCCTTCTTTGTGATTCTTCATCTGTATGAATTTTATATTAGATTCTTATCCCCATCCCCCTAGGAAAGTAGGTTTTATTGTTGTGTGTTTATTTTTTTGCTGCCTTCAAGAAGAGCCCATTTGAGGTATTGCCATGTGAACTACTCTTAATGAAGAACAAAAGAAGGGATGCAATTCTACCTCTATGGCTACAGATTAGCTATAGTAACAGTAGGAGAATACAAAAATTCCAACATCCAAGTCCCTGCCTTAGTCACAGAGCATCTCTCCATTTTCCAGGAGAGATTTCTCTGGCATAACCCCACCTTCTGACTCAGCCCAACAAACCCAACCAGAGTCCCACTGCTAATTCAATTGGACATCTACTGCTTGAATGTCTCATGCTGCCTCCTTTTCCACAAATCGGCTGCCAGTTCAGAACAAACAAGCCATATTTTCCAAATGCCTTTCAAAGTGAATACATGGCAAGCCACCATTGTTTGAATGTTGGAGTGGCCAGCAAATGCCAAATCTAGTGGAGGCTTTTCAAATAAGTGGGGTCCCAGAGAAAGCCATGGTCCTACGAGGTAAAAATGAGTCATGGAAACTGGTCTAACTGGCCTGTAGGTACACACTGGACCTTAGAACAGGCATTGTCCTAGCTGTGTCATTCATCAAAATGTCAATTAGTCTAGAGTTTTGCTTTTGTTTTTTAAAGATTGGGTTTTTCCTATCTTGCCCAGCTTGGAAGTTAAGGATTTACTAATGACCTCATTTGATTAGTGGTCAGGATGGGGACCAATTTTTGTCCCAAGTTAGTTTGCCCCTCCTTACACAACCTGGCTGTCCCCATTCCTGAGGGCTCACCCATTAATGCTGGACTTAGTGCAGATGTCCAATAAGCATTGGCCAATTTAGCTCAGAACTTCTCCTCAAGATATCCACTAGTCTCAGCCTCTTTAGTAGCTAGAATTATAAGAGTGAGCCATGATCCTAGGCCTCCAATGTTTGTCAGGCTTCTAACTTTGCAAAGTCAGTTCCAGATATATTGGAAAGTTTATGAAATTTTTTTTCCTAGTCATCCCTAGGTGTTTCTCACCTGCATCCCGAAATCATGCTGCCTTCATAGGATGTGGTGGCAACGAGAATCTTGATAATTATTCTCATGCTTCTTTCTGGATATCAGAGGCATCCCATTGCCAAAAAGAACACTCATTAGGCACCCTTTTAGGTATGGGCCTTTCTGGACCTCTATCCAAATGTCTTGTATGCATATACTTTAGATACTGATAGTTTAGCTGAAGAAACCTAATTCTTACTGATGGTTAATAATGAGTGATGATATTGTTCCTTTGTAACTTGTGCTTTTATAATATAAACTTCCAAGAAATTTCTCCACAAAAAAGTGATTCTATTAGTAGAAATTAGGGAACTATAGGAGGACCAAAGAGTAACTAAGGAAATGGGAGGTAGTAAGACTTGAAAAATCTTACTTTTGAAACATGCTATCTACCTGCTGACAGAGGTGATGGTCTCAGGGTATAGAGTGTGATAAACATTTTTTGGACATGGTCAAAGTGGGAATTTGTTTTGCTTGACTATTTATATTTGTTATAGGAGTTTTTTGTTATGGTTTTCCCCAGCCTCACCCCCAATTGTGGATAGGGAAGAGGGAGGAAAAGGTAACAAATTTTTGATAATTGAAAAAAAATTTTTTTAATTAAATTAAAAAATTAAAATAAAATAAAATAAAATTCAATAATTGAAAAAATAAAATAAATGAAATAAAATAAAAAGTAGAGAGTTAAAACCTCTCTCTACTCATAAAATGGCATGATTTTCAAAAAAATTATTGAATAATGGTTATAAAAGTAAGGCTAAAATCTTATAGGTCATTTAGTCCAAAACTTTCGCTTCACAGAAGTGGATTTGTAGAGATTTGGTGATTTTGCCCAAGGACACAGAGTTACTATGAGACAGGATTTAAATTTTGTTTCTCTGACACTAAATCCACCAACATCAAAAATGGCCATCAGATTTTATTCTCTATCAACCTGAAAGCACTACATAATTAAAATTTATTATTACTCCAGGAATGGGAAATATTTAAAGGTTTTGGAGCAGAGGAGTGGAAAACAAAATAAAAAGCAAAATACATGAAAAATGATTTTAAAAGTATGCTTCAATCTGCTCTCTTAAACTTTATTAGTTCTCTCTCTGAAGGTGGCATTTTTCATAATAGGTCCTTACAAATTGTCTTGGATCATTGTCTTGATCAGAGTGGCTAAGTTTTTCACAATTGATCATGATTATAGTTTTGCCATTACTGTGTATATTGTTCTCCTGGTTCTACTCACTTCACTATGCCTCAATTCATATAAATCTGCCCAGGTTTTTCTGAAATCACCTTAGTCCTAATTTCTTATAGCACAATAGTATTCCATCACAATCATGTACCACAATTTTTTCAGACATTTCTAAAATGATAGGCATTTCCTTGATTTTTTTTATTCTTTGCCACCACAAAAAGAATTTCTAGAAATTTTTTGTGTATATAAGCTCTTTTCCTTTTTTATCTAATCTCTTGGGATTATGACCTAATAACAGTATTTCTGGATCAAAGCATTTGACCAGTTTTATAGTCTTTTGGACATGGTTCTGTGTTAGTGGAAATTTGGGATCCTCGGTCTTAATATCAATATCCATGATATAAACTTCCTGTGGATGCTTAGGGATCTTGAGAACTACATTTCCCATGATTCAACAGGCTTCCTTCTTACATGGTGATGTGAGCCAACATAAAGTGAAACTTAAATACAGAGAACTTGATTGGTATGCTCTCTTTCGTATGAAGCAGCCAAGTGGGCAGAAGGTAATGGCGGCCAATTTGAATTAGATCTTAGCAGGCGTGTGGCCTTTTAATTACCAATTAAGCCTTTAAATAAACTTTTAATACTTTTGAATATATCCATCTGTATCAATATTATTTTTAACAGTTCCAACTTGTTAACCAGAATTAACTAGTTCACAATTATTCACTAGTTCCATCGTAAGTATATTAGTGTACCTATTTTACCATATGCCCTCCAGCATTTGTCCTTTTCCTTTTCTGTCATGTTAACCAATCTAGTTGGTGTGAGGTGGCACCCCAGAGTTGTTTTTACTCGAATTTCTCTAATCAGTAGTGATTTAGAGCATTTTATGTGAATGCTGATAGCTTTAATTTTGTCTTCTGAAAATTACTATTTATTTTTCCTTTGACCATTTAGCAACTGGGGAAATCAACTTTTCTTTAAAAATAAATTTTTAACTCAGTTCTTTTTGTATTTCAGAAGTGTAGTCTTTACCACAGACATTTGCTATATATATATATATATATATTTCAAATTCTTACTTTTCATTTTAGCTATGCTGGTTTTATTTGTGAAAAATCTTTTTAATTTAATAAAATCAAAATTATCAATTTTACTTTCTGTAGTCCTCTTTTTCTCTTGTTTGGTTGTAAATTCTTTTCTTAGCCATAAATCTAACAAGCAAACATTTCTATCCTCCTCAAATTTCTCTGCTTTCAAAGCTCCTTTGGCTCTCTATTGTTTCTAGGATCAAATACAAACTCCTTGATTTGGTATTTAAAACCTTCAAAGTCTGTCTCTAGTCTACATTTTTCATTTTATTACACATTACTCTCCTTTCTACATTCCAGCAACTATCTTCATTGCAAGATATGTATTTGTGAAATCACAAATCCAGGTTCTAAGAAAAACCTATAGCTTCATTGTTCTATCCCAAAGCAACTGTGCTTTCATGCCTCTTCCTAATGTAATCCAAGTGTAATGTCAGTTGAAGACACATTAATTTTAATTCTACCTGAGCACCATAATCAGGTGAGTTTAGGAGGTCTTTCTTCTTCTCTACAAGGCTTTGAAGGATCTTTTTGAAAGAAGGTCCCCAGGTTTATACCCCAAAGAGATCATAAGGAAAAAGACACATACAAAAATATAGCTGTGCTCTTTGTGGTGGCAAAGAACTGAAAAACAAGAGTATGCCCTTCATTTTCTGAATGGCTCAAAAAATTGTTGTATCTGTTGGCGATGGAATACTATTGTGCTGAAAGGAATAATGAACTGGAGGAATTCCATGTGAACTGGAATGACCTCCAGGAATTGATGCAAAGTCAAAGGAACAGAACCAGGAGAACATCATACGCAAAGACGGATACCCTGTGGTAAAATCCAATGTAATGGACTTCTCTACTAGCAGCAATGCAATGATCCAGGACAACTATGAGGGACCTATAAGAAAGAACGCTATCCACATTCAGAGAAAGAATTATAGGAGTAGAGACACAGAAGAAAAACAACTGCCTGATCACATGGGTGAATGGGGATATAATTAGGGATATTGACTCAAAGTGAGCACCCTAGCACAAATATCAATAATATGGAAATAGATCTTGATCAATGACACATGTAAAACCCAGTGGAATTGTGTGTCGACTATGGGAGGGGGTAGAAGGAGGAGACGGATAGAACATGAATCCTGTAACCACGGGAAAAATGTTCTAAATTAATTAATTAAACAAAAGATAGTATTAAAAAAAGAAAAAGAAAGAAGATTCCCCAAGAGATCATCCAAAGACAGTTCGGGAATGAATTAGAGTGAAAATATGCTTGTTTTTTAAAAAGCATCTTTATCAGAGTTTATTTTTTAAAGATGACACTGGCATCCAAATTCAGAAGATCAAGTAATGTCTAAGAGCAAATTCATCACCATTTAAAAGGTGAAAAAATTCAAGCACAGAGTAACCAAGGTCATGACCACCTGAGATCATTTATAATGTTAGCCCTGATGCCGACAAGTAGCAATCAGATTGCATGACCCCAAATTCTATGCCACAATACTATTTAAAGAAACAAAGTACCATGTGAGAATATGTTGAAGGAACTGGGGTTGTTTAGTCTGGAGAAGAAAAGGCTGAGAGGAAAAAATAACTGTCTTCAAGTACTTAAAATATCTCCAGGTGAAAGAAAGGTTATATTTGTTCACCTTGACACCAAAGGTTAAAAAGTAGGAAAAATGGCTAAAAGTTTAAAAAGACCAATTTAAGTCTGATATTAAAGGAAAAAATACCTAGTAATTAGAGCTATTCAAAAGTGAAAGTGCTGTTCTTGGAAAGAGTAGCTTCCCTGTCACTGAATGAAGATCTATAAGCAAAGATTGGATAATTATGTATCCCTTGTGCTATATTAGGAATCAATGGGAGGGAGGGGTGTGTGGAGATAGTATCTCTTGAACTTATGTAACCTCTGGGGTTGCTTAAAACTCCTTAATTTTGAGATTCCAAAATCATTCTGTAAGCACTAGCACAAATGGATAACAATTTTGTTGGTTCTATTTTCTCATATTATGCCTATTTATATGTTTCTAACTGGTAAAGGAATGCTTCCTTCTTTTGGCCACAGTCCTGTGGTAACTATCACCATCACTTGTTCCACCAAAAGTTCATAATAATACAGTGTTTAAGGTTTTCAAAAGAATTTTCTTTCAAAAGTAATCTCCAATTTACAGATGAGGATACAGAGACTCAGAAGTTTGTCTCTTATTACTTAGCTAAAAGTTGTCATGTTTATATTGATTATATGTGCCTGACTTAAGTTAGTGCCTTCCAAGCTTGTATTAGTCTGATCAGCCACAACTGGACACACTATATGTTGACCCCTCCATAATATCATTCTGGTCCCCTTCTGGTATGAAGGACAACCAACTAATAGATGTCAGATTCTGGCTTTGAACTCATATCTCCTGACAAATCTGCTGCTACAGCAAAACTATTTTGCTATAGAAAACACTGCATTGCTTCCTTTTGCTTCTTTTCTGCTAAGTTTTTAAAAGGCAAGTAAGTGGCATGGGCTTCCACCATTTTGTTTAACAGATCAAACTTCTTGAGGAAGGAAACAAGGTTAAAATAACCTTGCCTACTTCTCAGAGTCACTAATATTGATGATTATATGCCCTCTCCAATCAAGAAGAGAGAAAGAGCCAATTATAGGTGCAATGAACAGCTCACCCTGGCAAGAGCTCAGGAGAGAGAAGAGAAAACAACTTAAAAATTATTCAGTGCTGCCGGACCATGAGTATAACTTGTTGGCTGGCTTTGTGATGACTTTTATTTCAAGAGTTCCAGGGAACTGGTAGGTAAATAACCAGCAAGGAGTCATAACATTAAGGACAGAGCAAAATGTTATTTCCATGCTTGTGAGCCCAAGGTGACTGTTTTAATAGCCATAATTTAGCCTCAGAGGATAGGTGTCCTTTGCAAATTCTGACCCAAAGTATTCCTGGCCCCGGCAGTAGGTACAATATAGGGGACTAATCATTCTGATTTTTCTTTTCCTTCCATCTGAATCATTAATAATTCCTGGCACTATCCTGGCCCCTAAGGTCTTCCAAGTATAGCTTTTCCTTTCTATAAGAATCTTTTACCATATAACAGTTTACACATGTGAATTCAGGTGCCATAGGTGCTAATGCCAACTTTATCACCCAACTGCTATATGATATGGGATAAATCAATTAACTTATCCAAGACCTAGTGTTTTCAACTGGAAAGTGAAGACATAAGTCCAGTAAAGTTTTTATATCTGAAATCAGCCAGTTCATTAAGGTGAATTTGTGGGAACAGGTCAAGGATGGGGTAAGAGATGAAGATAAAGGAAGAAGATGAGAGAGAGAAAAAGTGAAGATTGGGAGAAAGAAGAAAGAAGAAAGAAAACAAGATAGAAAGGAGATGAAAGGGGTAAAAAGAGAAAGGAGAAAAAATTAGTCAAGAAATGTCTTGACATTTTAAGTAGTTTTTGACAATTGGATTCTGTGTAGCTGAATGAGGAGGTTTAGAAACAGAATTGAATACCTGGGAAGTGTTATAATGGGAGTGACAATAATACTATTGTCAAAGTGTTTATTTTTCAGTGAATCACAGTTGTTCAAACTATCTTGAACACAGCAGCTAGGAATCCATTATTTCATTCAGTCATTCACATTCATTATAATATTTATTGAGCACTTCTAACATTAGGATGGAGGAAAAGGAAAGAGGTGTTACATTGACTCTACTAGAGGAAGATGTGTTTAATTCGAAATTGACAAAGGGCAAGAGCTTGGAGGAGGGACAATTCTAGGATTTGCTATTTATGATCTTGAGCACTCAGAATTTAACTTTCTGTCAATAGGCTAATAACTTTCTTTGTGGACTTGTTTATTAAACACCTTAAGTCATTTCACTGATTGAGAAATTCCATGTAGTAAATTCTGCTTTGAACCATAATCTCAAATCTGTACCTTGAAATGAAAGGAAATGCTAAAAGCAAATAACTTGAAAAATCTTTTCTCTGTAAGTCCTTGTATTCAACTTTTACATTTATAGATTTAGGGGGAAATCCTTTACTGTTGAGAGCAAAAAATAAATATCTCATCCCATTCCATCTTTTTATAAAAAGTTCATCTCAAAATCTCAAAGGAAGGGGGCAGCTGAGTGACTAATTGGATTGAGAGCCAGACCTAGAGACAGGAGTTCTTAGGTTCAAATCTGGCCTTAGACACTTCCTAGCTGTGTGACCCTGGGCAAGTCACTTAACCCCTATTGCCTAGCCTTTATCACTCTTCTGCCTTGGAGCCAATACACAGTATTGACTCCAAGATGGAAGGTGAGGATTTAAAAAAAATCTCAAAGGAAACACAAAGAAATCACTTCTATGGTATCATTGCTCAGAATTCAAGATGTACTAAGACGTTTGGAAGAATATGTCCCTTTCATGCTAATTAATGATCATCATACTAAAAATTTTTATGGAAGAGATAGAATATCCTAGGTAAGATCAACAATTATTGTCTAGAATATTTCACAGTGACTCATGAATTACTAGTCTTTTCCCAGGTTCCTCTCACATGTAAGCCTGATCCCACTTTTCTTCAAAGAGAGCAAATCAAAGCTGCACATTAGTTTATAGAACATTAAGGAATAGTGACTTGCCTCTAAATGGCTTCTAATTGAGATCCATTAGAAAAGATGAGAATGGGGCAGCTAGGTAGCACAGTAGATAGAGTACCAGGTCTGGAGTTGGGAGGACCTGGATTCAAATTTGACCTCAGATACTTCCTAGCTATGTGACTCTGGGCAAAACACTTACTCAATTGCTTTAAAAATATATGAAAATGGNTTAGAAATTCATTGCTCTATTCTTTCTCTACCTATATCTAAGCCTCCCAGTCTTTCATAGAAAAGTTGGACTTTGTTGTTGAGTCATTTTAGTTGCATCTAACTCTCTGTGACCCTATTTGCAGTTTTCTTCACAAAGATATTGGAATGATTTGCCATTTACTTCTTCAGCTCATTTTACATGACAGGAAACTGAGGCAAACAAGATTAAGTGATTTGCCCAGAGTTACAGCTAGTAAGTGTGTAGGGCCAGATTTGAACTCATGAAGATGAGTCTTTCTGACTTCCTGCCCAACACTTTATCCATTGTGCCAATATGATCATCTTATTTTTCCCAAATTAGGCAGTTTTTGTAAAGAGCTTAAGGATTGATCAGGCAAATGAACCTTATTAACTTTTGGTAAAATCACTCATCTTCCCTCACTTGGATGGGATTAGATGGCCTCCAACTTTCTATCTAACTCTAAATGTTCAAATAAAGAAATCAAGGTAGAAAAAGGAAGTGAAATTCAAAATCTTGCAATCAATCCAAACTATCTGGGTACCTTAAGACTGTCTAACTTGGATGGCTATGCAACATTATTATAAGATCCTAGGTTTAGAGCTAGAAAAAAATGTTAGAGACCATTTATTCCAAACCTTTCATTTTACAGTTGAGGAAACTGAGGCCCAGGAGGGTTATTTGATTTGCTCTGGATCACATATTAAATATAGTATTGAGTTCTGGTCCTCTGACTTTTACTACATTATTCTGAATCCTAAAGTACTTGGGAGCAAAGACAAAAAATAGGAAGTAAACCTGAGCTTTCTACCTGCTTCTTAAAGTGGTTGTTTAGGGATCAGGGTCCACACAGAGCCCAGCTGTCCTCCCTTGCTGGCACATGCATCTTGCATGCAAAAATGAATGAGCTCTTTTCCCCATTTCACCTCTTTAAGCTTTCCTAATAACAAATTGAAGTTTGCTTAGTTCTAGTAGCCAAATGGTGCTTTTGTTATTGAAGCAGTAGCCAGAAATGCAAAGGATTTGAGTCACTGAGCCCAGCTATTTCCTTCGGAATCAATCACTGGAGCCAAGTAAATTCTGTTTTGCCTTTTCTAACTGGGAGTCACTCCTCTACAGCAGACACTTGGATAACCTACAAGCAGTCCCAGGGGCACACCCTGCAGGGGTGGGGTAGGGAGAACTGTAGTGCAGAGTTCCTGGGGAAGGGGTGGATATATTAACAGATTTTTAAGCCAATTCCTATATTTATATAATTGAAGACATCAGTAAAGGACTTGGATTTTTTGGGAAGAAGATGGGAGAAATTGGGCACTTAGGATCAGAGGGACAGAGAAAAGGGAGGGATTTGTGTCGAAGGAGAAAAGGAGAATCAGCAAATGAAACAAAAAAAAAATGAAATGTTTTCTGGGAGATGCTATAGAAATATCTTCCAAAAGAGGCAAGAATAGATAATAAGTAAAGCACTTGAAAGTTTATTTTTAAAATGCCCCTACGACAACCCTATGTGAGTAGCATGGACATTATTATCCCACTTTCCAAATTAGGAAACTAGGGTTGTAAGACATAAATTGTCGCCAATAGTTGCATAAGGTGTCAAAGCCATAATTTTAACTTAAGTACCAATGGCTGATTAATAGGACCCTTTGAAGTCTGCAAAGCAATTTTATAAACATTCCTCCATTGGAGACCCTCAATAACTCTGACATCCCTTTTCTTTTCCTATCGGCTATTCTGATTGGTTTCTACTCCATTAACATCATGCCTTCCGCTGCAGAAGCTCAATGCCTGAAATCTCATTGTCTTGTGTAGCTGCCATGACTTCTTCTTCTTCTAAAAAATAAATCCTTATCTTCTGTCTTAGAATCAATATTAAGTATTGGTTCCAAGGCAGAAAAGCAGTAAAGGCTAGGAAATGGGGGTTAAGTGGCTTGCTCAGGGTCACAGAGCTAGGAAGTAAACTCAAGACTTCCTCTCTCAATGCCTGGCTCTCTATCCACTGACCCACTTAGCCACTCCTTCCATGACTTTTTTTTAAACCCTCACTTTTCATCTTAGAATTAATACTGTATATTGGTTCTAAGGCAGAAGAGTGGTAAGGGCTAAGCAATAGGGATTAAATGACTTGCCCCGGGTCACCCAGCTAGGGAATGTCTGAGGCCAAATTTGAACCCAGGACCTCCAGTCTCTGGGCCTGACTCTCTCAATCCACTTAGCCACCCAGCTGTCCCCACCCTCCATGACTTCTTAAAACCTTTCACCATTGATGCCAATATGTTGCCCTCCACCATAAGAAAACTAGCTGGTATTTCTCTTCCTTGCTAAAAGGCAACAAAACTCAAGTTCGAATCCTCCTTAGATGCTTATTCATTGTATGAGCATGAGCAAGTCATCTAAGCCCTCTGTGCTACTGTTTCCTTACATGTTAAATGGAAATAATACTACGCAGAGGGCTATAAAACGCATAAAGCTCATTCCCTCAACCACTCTCATGTGGCAGAACCTGTGAGACCTTGCATTTTATAAGGATAACCTTCAAGGACATAGAAACAGTGCCACAATGAGGAACCAGAATATGGATCAGTTGTTGAAACTGATAAGTGGTACAGTAAAAAGAATGTTGTAGTTAGAGTCAGGAAACTCTAAGTTCAAATCTGGCTTCTCACACTTCACAGCTATTGACCCTGGACAAATTATTTAATCTCTTTGAGATTCAATTTCCTCATCTGTAAAATGGTAATAATAATAATAATAATAATACCCAGGGATGTTGTAAGGATCAAATGAGATGATATTTATGAAGCATTTTTCAAAACTTAGTTACAAAAATATTAATTGTTTTGATATTATTATTATTATTGCCAATTTAGGGAATACCGTTGATCAAAATGTGGTCTTAAACTGGAGTCTGTCATCTTATTTTGTACTTATGGTTTTTTAATATTTTGACAACTATTTCTTTTTTAATTTTTAAAAAAGTTTATCTTTATTCCAATAACAAATTTACATATAAGTTTTCCAAAGTTATATGATTCATGTTGTGTGCCTCCCCACTCCTGGAGCTGACAAGCAATTCCACTGGGCTATATATATGTATTATTTTGATAACAATTTCAAGATAATTGGTTTCCTTTGTAATATTATACATTTTATGTGATATATTTAAAAACATTATTCTGAGGAGAGGTCCATAGACTTCACTCATCCTGCCATGATAGTAGGGTCCATGACACCAAATCATTTAACCATCACCACCTACGATTTAGTAAAAACTCCCCTAGCCTGGAGAATTTTCTGATGGACAGAGTTACTAGTCATCCAAAAAGTATCAGAGGCTGGATTTGAACCCAGGTCCTCCTGATATTAAAACCAACTCTCTGCCTACTGAACATTACTGCCTCTTAATTGAGGTCATAGATAGAGTTGTACATTGATCACAGACCTAATGTATCAACACTTTCAGCCCACACTCTATGCACATCTAAGACCACAGGATTATATTTGGCAAAACCAGAGGCTAATGGAATCACAAAGATTTGGACACAACTAAAAAGTGCCTGAATAAAAAGCAAACTACAAAAATAATAATAATAACAACAACACCCACCTTCCAGGATGATAAAAATGAAATATTTAATATATAAGTATTTTGTAAGCTTCCAAGTGCTGGTATATGAATGGTAACCACTATTGTTACTTTCATCTTACAATTTACATATGAAAAAACTGAGCATTGAAGAATTTAAGTGCCTTGACCAAGATCACAGAGCTGGGCAGAAGTTCACTCCTCTCCACTCTGTTCTGCATTGCATCAGCTGCACTAACTGGTTTAAGCTCCCTAGAACAAGATACCCCTGTCAGGTTAAGCTCATCACCATGTGGGTACCTCCACCTCCTGAGCTCTCCCCTGATTGGTTTCAGCTCCACATAAGACACCTCTTGTCATTTTCATCATCCCTGGTTTCCTGCCTCCTTTTGGATGCTTCCTCCCTGCCCACCGTACCCCAATCCTCATTAAACTATGAACTTTTTAAGGTCAAGAAATGACCTTATTTGTTTATTTACTTATTTACTTACGTATTGTGTATTATTTATTTATTTATTGTAACCCCACTGCTTAGCATAATGACTGTCAGGCATACTGTAGGCACTTAATAATGTTTATTGGATTGGAAAACATCACAGAATCATGGAAATAGAGCTTAACTTAGAGATTATCTACTCTAAATCCTTCATTTTACAGAAAAGGAAACTGAGATCTATGGAGGGTTGGTGACTAGTTCAAGGTCACACACACAGACATAGTTAATATATGTGGCACTGGGATAAAAAACTGTTCCCTGATCAATAATGATCTTAACTTGTTCTCTATAAGCACTCAATGTGCTCTCAGGTAAGCCCCCACTCCTCATCCCTCAGTAATACATTATTTTTGGCATCTTTCTGTGTTTCAATCCCCTATTGGTCAGAAGAAAATAGAGCCAGTGTTCCTTCATGTAGAAAACCGGCGTGTAGCTGGCTGCTCCTGAAATGATAATGTAACTTTCAGAATATTTTGGCAGCCAACCTCCCTCAATAGACAGTAAGAAATGCATTCTCCTTGTCCCATGAAGAGACTTGCCAAATGGTCATAGAATATTGGATTCTGCATTTGAAGGGATATTAAACTTTATCTATAAGAGGGTTCTTGTCTTTTGGGGAGTCATGGACCCTTCTGATTGCCTAATGAAGCCTTTGGACCCTTTCTTAGAATAAAGATTTTAATACATAAAATGAAATGCATGAGATTGTAAAGGAAAGCAGTGATATTCAAATAGTTCATGACTAGTTTAAAAACTCTTGTTCTATACCATTCTTTTCCTTCCTTCCTTCCTTCCTTCTTTCCTTCCTTCCTTCCTTCCTTTCTTCCTTCCTTCCTTCCTTCCTTCCTTCCTTCCTTCCTTCCTTTTTCTTTCTTTCTCTCTTCCTTCCTTTCTTCCTTCCTCTCTCACTCTCTTTCTCTCTTCCTTCCTTTCTTTTTTTCTTTCATTTCTCCATCATCCAGCAAAACACCTCTCATATTTACTTATTTGTTTTGATTCTGCCCTGTGGTTCCAGTGGTATGGGGAATTAGGGAACTCCATGTGAAGCAACTCCCTCTAATAATGTAGATCAACAACTGTTCTCTGTTCTGAAGCTGATAAATGGAGTTGTGGGGTTGTCTAGAGATATTGAAGTGTTAAATGATTTTCCCAGAATCACACAGCTAGTATGCTCATTATGTTATCTATGCGGTCTCTATTATGCAAAATAGATACTTAATAAGTATTTGTTAAGTTGAATTTTTCATGTGAGAACTAATTGACTTCCCCAAGGACACAAAGATGTTAAGTAGCTGACCCAGAAGTTGCAACCATGTCCTTTGACTCCAAATTCAC
This sequence comes from Gracilinanus agilis, assembly GCF_016433145.1. Lineage (NCBI taxonomy): Eukaryota > Metazoa > Chordata > Mammalia > Didelphimorphia > Didelphidae > Gracilinanus > Gracilinanus agilis. The sequence continues at coordinate 531,769,408 of NC_058131.1, forward strand.
TGTTCTAGGTTTCCACTATACTTACTGGAGCCTCCTCTCGGACAGTAATAAGAGGGTTCATGTTACCTCACCTTAATTATAACTCACAGTTAACTTCCTACTGTATGAAGACCTGCCCTTTGGGGACAAGTCAAAGACAAAGTTTTGAAAGAAGCCCTTGACTTTCTTCTTTTCCCATATCTAGCAAGCAGTATGAAACAGGACAGGGACAAAAAGCTTCTTTCCTAGCATTGGAGTTTACCTTTGATGTCATCTGCTCTTTTCTTGCTCAAAAGAAAACAAGTTTCTTGAAGGGAGAAACAATTTCGGTTCTGTCTTTGGAATTCCCATTGATTAGCATGGGGTCTGGCACATACTAAATGCATTATAAACACTTATTGTTTAATGAGTACTCTGGCTACTTTTAGGTTCTCTCTTGCTTAAGCCTTGAGAAGAAATATTCTTTCCTTAAACTGAGGGGACCTTTTCTTTTTTGGAAGTATTTTATAACCACTGCAGTATTCTTATACTATACCCAAGCCACCCCAAATTTAGTTCACCCCTGTGAGTGAAGTATCCAGGGCAAAATTCTTCTGGATAGAGTTATATTAATGGTAAAGAATCATAGATCATGGGAGAAGTTGGAGAAGGGGGAAAATTTCATGGCTCTAGAAATTTATGGGAAGAGATGGTATATATTAAGAGAAGAAGAGAAAGAAGGAAGGGGAGGAAGAGGGAGATGGGGCAAGGAGGAGGGAGGAAGATAAAGGCAAAAGGGGAAGAGGAAAAGGAATAGGAAGAAGAGAGGGAGGAAAAAGTGGAAGGGGAATAGGAGGAGGAGAATGGGGAAAGGGAAAGAGAAGGGAGGAAGAAGAAGGGAAGGAGAAGAAGGGGAGGAGGAGGAAGAGTGCCTATATAGACAGAAAACATAAAAATGCAAATCTACTTGTAAATAATATAGAATGATGTCTCGCATATGTGGGAGCAATTCAGTGTTAATAGAGGCAAAGAAATATCTTTTATTTATTGAAAACTAGAGAAATATGAGTGTAAAGAAACAGTTTCAGGGACACAAAAGAGATATTGGACCATATTAAAGCCCTTTAGAGCTGCAAGGAATTAGTTTGTTTACATACAAGTATTTTATGACTGAAAAGGATAAATTTTTTAAAATGAGAAATATAGATATTTGGAGGCTGAGGTATTATTTTGAAAGGATATTTTAACTTATACGAGAAATTTGTGGAGTTGTGACATTTTTGGTAAAAAGCAAATCACTGAGAACCAGGAGGCTTTAAGTCAATGAAGTAGAGAGAAGCAGGAACCTGCTAAGAAGAACTGAAGATGAAGAAAGGGGCTAAAAAGATGCTCCATCATAAATGTATCAGTTGACTCAATCAGCTGATGGAAAGCTTTAACTGAGTGATTCCTGATGGGCAGGGGAAAGAATTGACTTCATTGGCCAATAGTTTTAGTGACAATTATTGCTCTTTGGGATCATCTAAACTTGGAGAGGACTGATGTGTCTCATAAAGGACTTGCTTGCTGCTACCAGCTCTTGCTTAAAAGGGGCAAATAGAAATGGGCTTTACAACTGCTTTGGTATCCTAAGGAGCTGAATAGGTTTCTTTGCTTACAGATTAGTTGTGCTGATAAGAATTCTTACAGGAGTTTCTTTTGATTAGTTTTGTTGATAGGAGTTCCATTTTGATAGAACAATACAATGGCCAGGTAAATGAGTAAATGGTGTTCTTGTCTTCAGTCCAGAGATAGTCAGATAGATGGACTTTGCTATAAGAGGACTACTAGGGGCAACTAGCTGGCTCTGTGGACAAAGAACCAGACCTGGAGATGGGAGGTCTTGCATTCAAATTAGACCTGTGTAACCCTGGGCAAGTCACTTAACCCCCACTACCTAGTCCTTACTGCCCTTCTGCCTTGAAACCAATACTTAATTTAAAGTCTAAGACAGAAAGTATGAGTTTAAAAAGAGAAAGAAAGATCTATTAATGCTAAGAGGAACACTTCCTAATTGCCTTTTTAAGAATGATTATAAATGCTATGTTTGAATAAAGAAAAATATTTCCCTATCTTAATAGTGGTGAGTACCAAGAATCAAGCAGCAAGTAGAGAAACAATATTCTATGGTGCAGATATTCCTAAACACACTAATAATATCAAAAACTTTCAGTCCAGAGTTGTGCTACCTTAAGCCCATGGGACTGTGTGCCTCATATGCCAGTGTCCTGTAAGTGAGAGCCCATTCTTCATCCTAAATAGAGGACATTGGTATGAAAGAGTGATACGGATTTATGCATTGACTTTATTTGTATTGTGTATCTGTATGTGTATTGACCTATGATGAAAAGACTTCTCCCCTATTGGAATAGATTGGGGAGAACAATTTGTTCCAATGGCCATGAAAGCAACTGCAGCAGACACAGTGGAACACTTGGTCAGAAATCAAAGATGCCAAAGTCATCCACTACTACCTGGGCCATCACCAGTTGTCTTGACTTTTGTTTTGCTATTATTACTATTAATTACTTTAAGACTAATTTCAAGGGCTATATACCAAGTGAAGCTTTATATATTCCACTTTGTTATAAGTCCTCTTCAATTTACTATACACTTATACACTTACATATACATATGATTTGGTCTTAATAACATTGTTGTTCATTCTTCATTTTCAAAGAGGACAAATGAGATCATGGGGATGCCGTCTTGACTTGCACATGAATTGGATTTAAATGAGGCAGAGTGCCACAAAGGCATCAGCTTCTCTCTCTCTCTTCCAGAGTCATCAAAAGTCAGAATGACTGGCAATGGCCTAGAATACAGTGGATCATGTTGGTATTTTTGATATCTGACCAAGCTCTAAGCATTCCCCAGCTTCTTCTTGAGTCAACTTCATGGTCATTGAAACAAATTGTTCTCATCTGTTTTTCTTCAATGGGGATCCTCACATGATAAGGGGAGACATCCCCCAAAATCTCAGACAGGCTTGAGGCCTGTAGGTTACTGTCAACCTGGTTTAGTCCATCTGCCAAGATATTACCACAGTGTGGCAATTTTTCAAAGGGAATTCATTTCCCTCTTTGTAATCCTAATGTCTAACATAGAGCTTTAAAAAAATAATGAATGTTGAATTTAAATGCAAGCAATTCATATTACCATAAGAATATTTTGAAACCATTATATAATAGAAAGGTCACTGGATTTGCAGTCAAAAGATCTGGATTTGAATTCCGGTTGTGCTACCTACAACTGACAAGTGACAGCATCCATGTGGTGTAGCTTCCTTATCTATAAAGTGAGAGATTTTAACTAGGCAATATCTAAAGTATTTTCCACTTTAAAAAAAATTAAGTATCCAATCAATGGTAAGACCCTTCACCTGAGTGTGACATCTCAAGAAGAAATAGGAAGCCCAGTGTGAATAGCAATTTCCTTCTCTTCCAGTAAATTGACAAAGGAAATGCAAGGAGAGCTTCAGTGGAATGCAAAGAAATGAGGTGGGTAATTATATTTAGTTGATAATATCATATCATATCATATCATATCATATAAGCTTCTATATGTGAGCCACAACAGCTCTGTTCCCATTAGGAATTTTTTTTTTAATTTTTTAAACCCTTAACTTCTGTGTATTGACTTATAGGTGGAAGAGTGGTAAGGGTAGGCAATGGGGGTCAAGTGACTTGCCCAGGGTCACACAGCTGGGAAGTGTCTGAGGCCGGATTTGAACCTAGGACCTCCCGTCTCTAGGCCTGGCTCTCAATCCACTGAGCTACCCAGCTGCCCCCTGCCCCATTAGGAATTTTTAAGAAGCTACTAATTTCCACTTTTTTTCAAATTTAAAAACTTTATAAAATTTGTGGAGGAATCCTACATTATCACAACTTAATTGCACAGCACTCTGTAAGACACATATATAGCATTTTGGAAGAGACAAAAAAAAGCATTCCTTCCAAAGACAGATAAGATGCATAAAACATATAAAAAATTCTAAGGCTGGTTGGGTTCTGAGACAGTAAATGCCTAAGTGATCATATTTAATTGTTATTAAAATTATATAGTTTGTCTTATGTATTCTCCCATATACAAGCACTTCAGATTGCTAAATTAAAAAACTCCAGGCACTTTTGATGGATCAGCAGCCCGTTTATTTTATGTGTATAAGAAAAGTCAGGAAACTTACCATGTAAATAGGTCTCTACCAAAAGTATCCAAGGATTCAGTCGTAAGTGTGATGAACAGGAAAACAAATTATTTCCCCAGCAGTAAACAGTTCTATAGCAGTAAGCATTAAGAGCCACCAACAAAAACAACAAAGGATGGGAAAATACACCATTCTCAAGTATGACATGCAAGAAGAGACAGTTCAATGGTCTGGACATTCTTTACATCAGAGATATCAGTGTGCAAGTCCAAACAAGATCATCTACTGGAAGGGGTGCATTAGGTATATAGGGAGGATTAGCACCTCTGGTGTGATGACTTGCCACACCATTTTCAGGGCTGCTCATCTACCTTTGGCAACTGCCTTTCATCAGTATCTCAGCTATGACTCTAAGAAGCTTTAAAATCATCGCATCAGATAGATTAAATGAGAGCAAGGGTAACAGAGAGGCTTCAAACTCATCAGTGAGTTAGGGGTATCTATATATAACACAGGAGAGTTATATTAGAGGATAACAAAGGAATAAAAGCAGCTGAAGAGAAAACCAGTAGTTTGCCAGAAAAAAATATTAAAGGAAAAATCCAAGCATATAACTTGTGACCAGAAATGTCTTTATGTGAATGAACAAAATATTTATATTGAACAGAATCAACAAAAAGAACTAAGAATACAAAGAGACAAATATGACCTAGTAGATATTAGTGAGACTTAGCAACTGGAAAAAGGCTGTGGATGGATATAACCTACTCAGAAAGAATACATAAAAGGACTAGTGGAACAGCATTCTATATTAACAAGATACATTAATATAAGGAAATCTAGATATTTGAAGCAGGAACAAAGGGAAACAAGAGCCAAACTCTCTCAAGAAGATAAAAATTCACAGGCAGTATCAGAAAGAAAAAAAAAGATTATTCCATAATGGTAAGGAGAAAAGAATAGTGGTGGCTAGTGACTTCCTGGGGCACTGGAATTTAAAGTAATTGGGGGGAGGCTTCCAGGAAAAGAAAGGATTTTATTTGAGACTTAAAGGAAGTGGAAGAGGGAGAGATTTCTAGGCATGGAAAAGTCATAGAAAATACCCTAGACCAAAAGATAGAGAATCTTGCTTATGAAAAAGACAGGGCCAATATCACCAATATGACTAGATCAAAGAGTATGTGGTAGGAAGAGAAGTAATCTTTAAGAATATTGGAAATATAACAGGAGGCTAAGTTACAAAAGACTTCGAATGCTAAACAGAGCATTTTGTATTTGATCCTAGAGGCAAGAAGGAGTCACTAAATATTATTCAGTAAAAAAGTGATGTGACCAGATGTATACTTCAGGAAAATCAATTTGATGTCTAACTGGAGGATGGACTAAAGTAGGGTGATATCTGAGACCAGAAGACCTAGGATAAAACTATTATAATATTCCAAGAATTAGATGATAAGGGCCTGCACTAGAATTGTGGTAGTGACTTTTTTTGATTAGGAAGAAAAGAACAAAAATTGTTAAACTTACAAAATAAGTGAAAAGATGGCAAAAGTCTCCAGGAAGTTCAAGTCATTGAGGCCCACGTGGATACATATAAAAGAACTAAAAGTACTAAAAATTATGGTTGTTGAATTCTTTAGTGATCTCTAAACAGAAAGATCACATAGAGTAAAAAAGATGAAAAAGATGCTACGAGACTTGAAAAAGCTAATATTGTCTCAATTTCTTTTTTGAGGGGGTGGAGGGGTTAATGGTGGGGTGAAAGAGAATAAAATTAGTCAAGACTTTGTGCTTACCTTCTTGGAGGGGATAGGGGGCATAATTTATAAAGTGCTTTAAAAAGATTATCTGTTTAAAAAACCTAACCATAGAAAAATCGTATGGTGACAAGAACAAGGCACAAACACAGAAGGGGACAATGAAGCAAAGCAAATACATGCAAAACTTCAAAGAAAAATATCAATTGGTCTCAATCTCTGGGAGAGCTCAAAAAGGATTTATTAAGTGAGAGGGAGAAGAAAAGTGGGGAAGAGATATGAAGGCAATGCAAGAATAAAATAACAACTTAGAGGCAGGAATAGCCAAAAGAAAAATGAGGTTCAAAAAGCTCACGGAAGGAAATAATTCCTAAAAAATTAGAATTATGAAACCAGAAGCTAAAGACTATATGAGACATCAAGAAACAATAAAACAAAATCAACAGAATGAAAAAAAAACAGAAGAAAACATGAAATATCTCTTTGAAAAAAACAACTGATCTGGAAAATAAATCCAAGAGATACAATTTAAGAATTTTTGGAGTATCTGAAAGCCATGATTTTTTAAAAAGTCTAGACATTATGAAGCAAGAAATTATCAAAGAAAATTACACTAATATTTTTGAATAAGAGGGTAAAACATAAATTGAAACAATCCACAGATAACCTCTGCAAATAAAATTCCAATGACAACTACCAAGAATATTATAGTTAAATTTGAGAACCACTAAGGCAAAGAGAAAATACTTCAAACAACCATAAAGGAAATAATTTAAATAACATGGAGGTACAGTCAGACTTACACAGGGCTTAGAAGTCTCCATCTTAAAGAATGGGAAGATTTGGAATATGATTTTCCAGAAGACAAAAAAAATCTAGGTTTACAACTCAGAATCACCTACCCAGCAAAACTGAGTATATTCTTTCAGGTAGGAAATGGTCATTTAATTAAATAGAACATTTCCAAGAATTCCTGATGAAAAGACCAGATCTAAACAGAAAATATGATGTCCAGATACAGGACTTAAGAGAAGCATAAAAATGTAAATAAGAAAGGAAAATTTTAATGGATTCCATAAAGTCAGACTGTTTATATTCCTAGGTAGAAAGCTGACATTTTCAAGCCATAAAATTTATTCCAATATTAGAGCAGTTAGAAGTAATATACATAGACAGAAGATATAAAAGTAACCTGATTCAGATATGATATTCAAAAGAAAATCAAGGAATGAAAAAAAGAGTATTGTACTGAGATAAAATGGAAGGGAGTAGTGGAATAGGATAAATTATCTCACATAAAGAGGCCTGAAAAACTATGACAGTAGAGGGGAGGATAAGGGTGGTGATGGACAATGCTTAAACCTTGTTCTCATCATAATTGGCTCAGGGAGGGGAAAAAACCCATACTCATATGGGTAAAGAACCCTACTTTCCCCTACAGAGAAGTAAAAGGGGAATAAGACAAGGAGGAGGTGGTAATAGAAATGAGGAAGATGTGGTGGTGGTGGGTAATTAAAAGCAAAACATTTGTGAGGAGGGACAGAGCAAAAGGAGAGGAAAAGAGAAAGACCAAAAGGGGAAAACAAGATGGAGGGGAATACACAGTTAGTAATCGTAACAGTGAATGTGAATGGAATGAAGTCACCCATAAAAAGGAAACAAATAGCAGAATCGATTAAAAACAGAATCCTATGATGTACTGTTTGCAAGAAACACAAATGAGGCAGAGAGACACACAGGAAAAAGGTAATGGATGGTAGCAGAATTCATTATACATCATCTGAAGTAAAAAAAAAAAAGTATAGCAATCATGACCTCAGACAAAGCTAAGGCAAAAATAGATTTAAATTAAAGAGATAAGGGAGGAAATTACACCTTGCTAAAATATAATATAGACAATGAAGTAATATCAGTACAAAATATATATAGACCAAGTGTTATATCCTCCAATATTTTCAAGGAGAAATTAAATGAGCTTCAACAGGAAATAGAATGTGTTATGAAGGAATAATGGAGGCTAATAGGCTAATATTTGAGGGCTTGGGTGGTATCAGCTGGGTCTTCTAAGCAGGAAGACTATAATTTTGTACAGAATGACTTGGGTCAGCCAGAGATTGTGTGGGTCTGGCTGAAAGGTTTTAGTCAGCCTCCCTGTTGTTACTAGGCTCCCTTGAGGGAGGAGTAAGAAGCCCCTCCTTTCTGGAGAGAAACTCCTAGACTATAGGAAGTGAAACCTGGTTCACTTCCTGACCAAGATGGATGCCTGGTTTAGTCCTCAGGAAATAAGGAAAGTTATCTTTCCCTATTCAACCGTTGGCCCTAGTTGTTGGTATAATGAATCACCAGAAGCTCTTTGATTAAAAGCCAAAGGAGTTTATTAAAGCCAAGAGTAAGCTGAGGGAAGAGGGTTAAGGTCTAGAAACTGTTGCTAAGGTTGAAGCCAGTACTAGGGGAAGGTCACAGAAGTTAGAGATCAGGCTAAGGGAACCAGCCCCCAGCCAGGGATAAATTTCACTGCCTTGATGTAGTAAGGTCTAGCAGATTACTAAATGAGGTGATGGCTTGGTTTAAGGTTGTCCCTGCCTACCTAAAGAAGCTAATTCCTATGATCTCCACCCCCCAAAATTCCCTCCTCCCAGAGCCCAATGGAGAGATCCAGGGGATAGCAGGATGGCAAGAGAGGTCAAGGGAAATCAGCCAAAAGCCCCACAGTTGTTTCTTCAGGAATATTTATAGTCCCAGCTCTAAAGGTTTTTGGCCGTGAGACCATGATCCGGCTGGGTCAACATTCCATTTCTCCAACTGGCAGGGTTGCTTCTATTGGTTTTGCAAATGCAAGAGATTCTTGCAGCAACCCTGCATTACAAATGTAAAACTATATTAGTAGAAGACTTCGATTTACCCCTTTCAGATCTAGATGAATAGAACCAAAGAATAAACAAGCAAGAAGTGAATAAAGTTTTAGAAAAAGTTAGATTTAATAGATATCTGGAGAAAACTGAATGGGAATAGAAAAGAATATGCCTTCTTTTCAGTAGTGTATGGCACCTACACAAAAATTGATGTTGTATTAGGGCATAAAAACTTCACAACCAAATGCAGAAAAGCAGAAATTATGAATACATTCTTTTCGGATCATAACACAATAATTATAATCAATAAACATACATGGAGAAACAAATAAAAAATTAATTGGAAAATAAATAATAAAAGGGGGTGTCAAAGAACAAATTATAGAAACAATCAATAATTTAATTAAGGAGAATTACAATGAGGATACAATATATCAAAATTAATGGGATACAGCCAAAGCAGTACTTCGGGGAAATTTTATATCTCTAAATGCTTACTTCAAAAAAATAGAGAAAAATAAGATTAATGAATTGGACATACAGCTAAAAAAAACTGGGAAAGAACAAATTTAAAATCCCAATTAAAGACTAAATTGGAAATTCTAAAAATTGAAGGAGAAATTAATAAAACTGAAATGAGACCCATTGAACTAATAAAAAGACTAGGAATTACTTCTTGAAAAAAAATAACAAATAACAAATATAACATTGGTTAATTCAATTTTAAAAAGAAAGAAGAAAATCAAATAATCAGTATAAGAAATGAAAAATGTTAACATGCCACCAATGAAAAGGAAATTAAAGAAATCAAATATGTAAGAATACAAGCCATTCCCCATTTGACAAATGGTCAAAGGATATGAACAAGCAATTTTCAGATAAAGAAATCAAAACTATTAAAAATCTTATGAAAAAATGTTCTGAATCACCCTTGACTAGAGAAATGCAAATTAAAATAACACCAAGTTACTACATCATAACTATCAGATTGTCCAATATGATAGTAAAGGAAAGTGATAAATATGGAAAGGCATGTGACAAAATTAAGACACTAATGAATTGGTGGTGGAGTTGTTTACTAGTCCAGCTATTCTGGAGGGTAATTTGGAACTATGACCAAAGGGCCATAAAATTGTGCATACCCATGATCCTATTGTGCCCCTATTGTGTCTGTATACCAAAGAGATCATAAAAATGAGGAAAGGACCTACTTGTACAAAAATATTTATTGCAGCGCTTTTTGTCTTGGCAAAAAATTGGAAATTGAGGGGATGCTCAACAATTGGGGAATAGATGAACAAGTTGTAGTATATGATGTAGGTAGCAAAGGTATTGGTAGAAAGTTAAGAGTGCACTTCTTAGTCTAGGGAAGTAAGAGATATGAGGTATGTCACAATCAGCAAGTCCAATGACCCCATCTCTGCTGGACCACCTATTATTGGAGAAACAAGAAGGTCATCATGTTGCTCTAAGGAGTCTCTAGAACTGAAATTAAAGTAAAAGTGTTGATGGTCAAGTCAAAATTCCCAGAGATTCTTTATCTGAGAATTGGAGTGGTGCATGGAGTGGTTTATGGAGAGATATCAGGGGATCCTTGAACTTGGATGGGAAAAATACATCTGAGAAACAATAAATAGGTTTCCCCTACCCTCTAATTGGTTTAAATATTTAGACCACAGAATGAAAAGACAAGATTGATTGAAAAAGACTGTGATATTGGGAAAAATTAAAAGCAAAAGCAGAAGAAAATGGCAGAGGGTGAGATGGATAGATAGTGCCATGGAAATAACAAACATGAGCTCAGAGAGACTTTGGGAGATAGCAGGAGGACAGAAGAGCCTGGTACCTTCTGGTCCTTTATGGGGTCATGATGAGTCAATCAGTCATACAACAACAACAACAACAACAACAACAACAACAACAACAACAGCAACAACAGCAACAACAACAGCAGCAGCAGCAGCAGCAGCAGCAGCAACAACAACAACAACAACAACAACAACAACAACAACGCTTGTAACTGAAATTTAAGATTTCCTTTAATTATGAACATAGATCACAAAACATTTTTCTGAGAGAGGGGTACATAGGCTTCACCAGACTGTCCAAAGAATCCACGACCAAAAATAAAAGGTTAATTATCACTGCCTTAATGCTAAGTTTTCAGAAAGGAATACTGTGCATTCTGACTCACAATGCTGACCTGGAAATAGATCAGACTTAGGGACTGCTATTTTTGGTTTGTTTCCCAACTAATAAACATTTGTTTTCTTTCCCTCTTAATGCCTCCCACTAACTTATTTTTTTAAGATAAGAAAAAACAAATAAAACTCTTATAACAATGGATATTAGATGGCGCAATGATTAGAGAGTTAGATTTAATATCAAGAAGACCTGCTTTTGAGTGCCACCTTAGGCACTACCTATGTGACCCTTAGCAGTCAGTTAATCTTACTTATCCTCAGTTTTCTCATCTATAAAATGGGGTAATAATAACACCTTCCTCCACAGATTGAGAGGATCAAATGAGCTATCAAAAGAAAAATACTTAGCAAACCTTAAAGTGCTATGTAAGGACTAGATATTAATGTTAATATTGTATATGCCTAGTCAAACAAAATGAACGCCCACATTGACCAGCTCCAAAAACATACATCTCATTCATCATCTTGAGTCCATCCCTTTTTAGTCGAGAAGTAGATAGCAAGCTCTATCATCTATCCTCTGAAATTATAGTTGGTCTCTTCCTTGATCAGAGTTCAAGGACTTCTTATAATGGAGGAGACCAGAATTATTCATTTAACCTTAAAATGAGCAAGGTTGGTCTTAAGAAAATGTAACTCCTTCTCTTTTTAGCAGAGGTGTGGAACATGATGTACACTCAGACTCAATTGACAACTGAACTGTTTTTCTTTGTTATTCTTTGTTATAAGAAATAGCTTTCTAGGTAGAGGAAGAGGAAGGATAAATTCAGAAATGACAGTGAGGTAAAAATGAAAGTTACAGATATATTTTTAAAATAATTATTCCAATTAATCAATCCACTGGCCTTGAGATTTGTAGGTGGAATACTGGATCTGAAGTCTGGAAGGCCCCAATTCAAATTAGTCTTGTATATTCTCTAGCTATGTGACCCTAGACAAGTCACTCCACCTCAGTTTGTTTCTGACAGAAGAGATGATAAATACACCTGTAAAGGTGAGATGATAATAGCAGGTACCTCTCAGAGATGTTATGAGGCTAAAATGAGATAATATTTGTAAAGCATTTTGCAAAACTCAAGATGCTATACAAATGCTAGCTATTATTATTGTTACTATTTTTATTAGAAGAATATGTTCTTATTTGCTCCACAAGATACCCTGAGAAAAGGGGAGCCGTTCTTGCCTTAGTAACGTACTTTCTCTGACCTATTGACTTAGGAAGTTTTGTTGGTATTTTTTCCTCTTTACCAAACCAGAGAGGAGTGGTGTGCAAAGAATTCAATAGTAATTCAGAGTATTTCAAGCAGAACACTGTTCCCTTCCATCTGGTCTAACTGCCACGAGTCTACGAAAATGTCAGAGGTCTCTCTCAATATCCCTTTTTTTATTCACACCTACCACTAGATTAGGGGTGCACAGGGTGTTCAGGGAAGAAAGCCTGGCTTGAGAGTCTGCTGAGTCCTTGTGAGGGCTGCTTTCCTTCTTTGAAGCCCACCTGTGACTTAGCTCTCACTCATGATTCAGGGGAAGCTGCAGCATACACAGTGACCACATCTCAGTACATCATCTCAGCACGCAAGATAAATCAGATTGAGGGTAACTGATTGGCTTCAAACTCTCCCAATCACCTTAAATGGTTCCTGGGGAATATTGTTTTTTTAAGGCTGTGCTAAATGACCAGGGACTTTCAGAATGAAGAATTTGACAAGTAGGAATGCAAGAGAAAGAAAGAAAACAGTCAGGGTCCCTAATCCCCTAAATGCTAGAAATCTGAGCAAATAAATAAGGCACATGTTGAGCAGTATAGCTAACCTGGGCATGGCCTGCTAGGAGGAAAAATGTTGTCACACCCAGTGCCATCAGAGCACACCAAGGACAGCGTCACCAACATCCCAGTCCACTGCAGAGAATTGTGACAATAAAACAAAGACAAGGGTTTGCAATAGCAAGGGGAAAATATCCATAGTCAGATGGCATGTGAAAAATATAAAACAAAACCAAAAAAAAAAAAAAAGAATTTCAGGTCCCTCCTAATGGAAAGAGACCAGGAAAGGTCATCTAGTCTATCCCTCTGCCTCTAAATTACTGATGCAACAGAGCCAGCTATGAAATGCCTAGTCTTTGATGTAAAGAATAAAAGAAAAATAAATTATATTCGAAGTCTGACCACACACATTCAGAGTTCACATATTCAAAGGTCATACCACTTTCTGAGGTCAGGTTCAAGTTTCTGTGGCCAATCTGAAAGTTGGGATAGGGCATCAACTAGCTTTGAGATTTTTCCTGCATGAAGGTCCAGTGCTAAAAGACTCTCTTTCCTAAACCACAGTGGAGTATTTTTATTTACCACTGGGATGATAATTACATATACATCTCCTTCAAGATGGAACATATTTCCTCCTCTGTGCCATTCAAGAAGAGAATTCAATCCTACCAAATCTGTCATTACCAGGGGTATTTTCTTCTTTCTGACACATTTCAGAACTGCCAGCTTGCCAGCTCAGCAAACACACACACACACACACACACACACACACACACACACACACACACACATTCATACATACATACATAGAACCATGCATACCTTCAATATTCAGCGAGCTAATGCCAGGAAACCAATGAGGGAAAAAAAGACTGAAGATGGAAAATGGGAAGAATTAAAGAATAATAGGTACTCAAAATGTAATCCCTCTATCAGAGACTTCCTTGGAGCATTTTGGGGGCCTTTCTGTTGGCTATTGCTCATCTGCTCCAACCCAGAGACTCCTTGGCAACTTAAATATTGTGGCCCTCAAAAGCTCTTCTCGGAAATGAAGCATGTTCATTGTGGTACCCAGGATAAGGTTCACAAAATGAAATGAGGGCATTTTAAGAACTTTTTAAGAAAAATCTGTTGTGGAAGACAGAGGAATTCCCAGGACCTAAGGGCTTTTATAGAATCTATAACTGGGAAAATTGAGATCCAGCTACCCTATGAAGCTACTGTTGAGGAGTTAATGACCCAGTGTGGTAGGAAAAATGAAAAGTAGCAAACATTTGAGTCGAAGACCTGCTTCTTTCACATGTTGACTGTCTCATCCTAGTCAAGGTCCTTAATCTCCCAGATCCCTGGACTCTGAAAGGCAAATCACTAAGGTTTCAAGTGGCAGAGAGGATATCAACATGCCTTGGTAAGAGGCAGTTTTCTCACCTGGAAGTTCTCTAAACCAATAAAATCACAAATCCATTTTCTATCCCTATCCCAACATGAAAAGTATACTGGTTCATATGTACAATTTTCGTGTGTATATAGTACAATATTCTTGGATTATACACAATATTCCATCTAGTAGACCAGTATAAGGTTTGAAAAGCATGATATATATCCCAAATTATATATAACTACTATATACTATACTAATATATAATATACAGTATAATACATGATTGAGTTATATATATACATATATAATAATGATTATATTGTATATTAAAAATTTCAAATTATATATACTCTCCATCCTCAAATGTAGTTTACTGCCCCACCAGAGACTGAATGCTTTTTTATCACCCCTAAGCCAACATGATACAATGATCTGCTCACTGACTTTGGCTCAATGTTTTTAGATTGATACTAGGTCAATTAACCCAATGTCTTTATAACAATATTCCAGGAACCTCTGCTGTGACTCAATAACACTAACACTCAAACATCCCATCCTTGATGAGACCAGCCATCTTTAGCACACGGGCCAGTTCTGGGCCTATGAATGGCCTAGGACAAATGAAACTATCTTTGAACTTAAGTGGTCATGCAATCTTAGAATCTGAAAGAACATTTGAGTTCAACTGAGATCATCTTGAGAGCAATTCCTAATATCTTGGGATCATCCACCCCAAAATATTCATTTTACAGATAAGGAAAACAGAGACACAGGAAAGAAATGTAACTTAGAGTCACCTAGTCATTAGTGTCAGGGGCAGAACTAAAATTCAAATCCCCAGACCCCTACAATGCTTTTATATGACACCACATGGGCAACTAAGAAATTTAGTATATATAAAAAACACCAAAACCATATATCCAAGTTAGTGAAGAGAATCAGTCATATAGGAGACCCAAAAATAAGTGTGATATTAAAATACTTTTAACATCCTAAGTTTAATGCATCTGAAGTTGGGAGAAGTCACAGGGCAATCAGACTGAGACTCAAAAAACTAGAAAATTATCCATTTCCTTCAACTTGTCCTTCTTTCTCCAAACCCTATAATCAACTCTTCTGTGCTGAGTTACATGGCATCCACTACTTTTTAGACTGATGTAAAATATCTTTTGCACTAGCCATCAAAGTTTAATGAAAAGAAAGGGAGAAAAATCTCATATTCTTCATGTGGCATCTGAATTGTGAGCTGTGGAGATCAAAGATTCAACAAATATCTTAGAGTACACTGGTCTGATGACATCTTTGAACTTGGCTTTTCTGGACTTTTTTGGAGAGGTAGAGGGGGAATATTTCTGGAAGAATAAAGTTAGAAGAGTCTTCCTTCCACCTTGAAATCCATGTGCAAAAGCTCAGGGCCAAGTTGGAGTGTCAGAACCCTGGCATGGTCTTTTTTCCCTCTCCCCTTTAGCTCCCAGATCTCCAGGACACCTGTGAGCTATTGTGGTAAGCCAAAGAAATCTGATTTGCACAGCCAAAAAGATTTCTCAGAATGAAGAGCTATAGTTAATGACAAAATATAAGCACTAAGCCCAAATACTTCCCCCTTCCTCCATCTCTATCCAAGCAAGAAATCAATCCCTACTGATTGCCCAGCTTATATGAGTTCTATTTCTCTTCCAGAAAAGGGTTAAAATGAGGAGGAATTTCATTGGTTCTTCCCTGGTCAACAAGAGGAGTGACTTCTTCCTCTCCAGAGGAACTGTTCCCTCCCTGTAACTGTAACTTTTATTGCTATCATTTCATGCCTCTTGATAAAATAAAAATTTGGCAGCCACTAATCCTTGTTTGTGTGATTAATGCTGGTAGTAGGTCAAGATTTCTGAAGAGGTTTAAATCTCAGTAGGGCAACAAGAGACATACCCCTACTTCTGGCACAAGAGAAAAAGCAGACATGACACTATGTGAACGTTTCCAAAGCTAAGGAAGCATACTAATATCACAGCCCAATCCCTTCAACCTCCTACAAGGCACACAAGTCTGAGAAGGCATCTGCTTGATTCCTGTCTCCATAGCAGCCTTAGAAACACAGGTGCTAAACCCAGTCCTACCACTTGCTAGTTCTTTAGCCACAGACAAATCATTTAACTTTTCTAAACCTAAACCCAACTGCTGCCAAGGTTTTCAGGCCAAAAATATTTCTAAGTGATAGTCAGACTCCAGAGGATTTGGGAGTGGGAGAGAAGAAGATGCTCTCCTAGAAATTCTTGGAGGCCAGAAGAGGTGTAAATGTTTTGGTTTAAAAGGTTATACCTGATAGCATAATTGAGATGACAAGGAAATCATTAACATTCCAGATTACTAATAAGTTACAAGCTATGGTCTAATTGAGAGTCTACAGATAAGTTTACATTAAGAAAGACTATATATTTGCACATAGCATAGTTTCCAAGAAAGAAAAACTGAGGTTAACTAATAAAATCATGTGAATGCTTGAAGTCTCAAATGTTAATCACATGAATGTTGAAGATTGACTCTTTGCATGTATTTAATTATTTATTTAGATTTACTACTTCAAGGCCTTTGAGGAAATGGATAATTCTGAGTTGATTAACTACTCCCTAGCAGCGGTAGCAGGATCTATCATTTTAATGACTTTACAAGGAATTGGAGGAAAGAATATTTATATGATTATAGATTTAAGACATATATGGGCTCTCTTTACACAAAGGGGAGCCTCCCACCTCTCTAAAGTTACTTGGCTGCTGCCCATTGGCATAAGCAGCTGAGACTAGAGCACTTTTCCAGTCCCTCCCAACTCTGTGATTCTCGACATTCTAATGATTAAAGCGCTGAATGGATGGTAGGAAGCAACCAATGGAAACTTCTCTAGAATCAGATGGAGCTAATCCCCCTTCAGCCTTCAAGAGGACTGAGGACTGAAATTCTCTTCTCCCTTTGCCTGAACCACAAACTAATGAAGAAACTCAAATCAAGATGGAAACTTCAGGTTATTATCGCCTAATAATGTTACCAGTAGCTAAAAACTTTTTGATCCAATGACTTTTTTAAAACATACATTTTTCATACTTTCATACAAAATTGAGGGACATTATAATTCTTCCCTATGAATAACATATGAGTTATTAGTTGTAATGGATTAGGACCCAACAAGATTGTTTTCATGAAGTTGTACTTATCAATGTTCCATTTGTGTTTGACCTTATATTCTCTTGGTGGACTATTGGACCATTCCTAGGGGCTGACTTTGAAGTTCTGAGTTGTTACTGTAAGGGTTCACAAGTGTAAAATATAATAAACAAATCTCTGAAAGGTTCAGAATTCAATGGAGAAAAAGACTGCAGGCCAGTCTCAAGAAGGGTTGTTCACTAAAGATTAGCATTATAGCATTGGCAGAACATAAAAGGAGAATGCCTAGAAGTAAAGATTCTCTAATCTATGAGTTTTAAACATTTTTTGTCTCCTGGGCCTCTTTGGCATCGAGGAAAAGCCTATGGACCCTTTTTCAAAAAAAGTGTTTTTAAATGCATTAAAGAAAATGCATACTGATCTAGCAATATCAGTACTGGGTCTGTAACCCAAAAAGATAAAAGAATGGGAAAGGACCTGTTTGTACAAAAATATTTATAGCTAAGCTTTTTGTGGTGGCAAAGAATTGGAAACTAAAGGGATGTCCCTGTACTGTGGAATGGCTGTTCTGGAAGGCAATATGGAATTATGCACAAAGGGCTTTAAAAGAATGCCTGCCCTTTCATCCAGCAATACAACTACTAGGTTTTTACCTCAAAGAGATAATAAGGAAAAATACTCGTACAAAAATATTCACAGCTGTACTCTTTGTGGTGACAAAAAACTGAAAAATGAAGAGTTGTCCCTTGATTGGGGAATGGCTGAACAAACTGTGGTATATGATAGTGATGGAATACTATTGTGCTATAAAAAATGATGAATTGATGGATTTCTATAAGAACTGGTAACTTCCTCCTGGGACCTTCATTTTTGGATATGCCCAAGCTAGTCCTTCTCTTTATATACATTATAATACTATTCTTGGCTTCAGCACTTCAGAACCATGCATAGTAACCTTCATCCCTCCCACTTGCAGTTTTGCAGTTCTCTTTTGTGTCTTGTCTTGCCTCATTAGAATATAAATCATTGAAGGCAGGCATTACCCTGCAGATCAGTAGCAACTCTAGAAATTAAAACTTTAGAAAACTTAAGTAGAGCACTGAAGAATTGATTGATTTGCCCAAGGTGACATAGTCAGTATATGTCAGAGGTAGTACTTGAGTCCAGGTCTCCTTAACTCCTCAGCCATCTATTTCTCCATCATCTCCATGCCAGGTTACTTCTCAATGTTGTTACCTCAGCATGATCATTATATTGAAGGGAATTTAGGTCCTTGTGCTTTCCTAGTGAAGTCCCTCTCAGATGGAGTTTAGACATATGTCAAAAAATCTCACCCAAAGCATTAGCTATAATAAGTACTCGGGTGGCCCAGATATGTCTACAGTATTCTGTTCTCCTCTCCCTTCCCTCTCACATTGACTCATAACACTGTTTCTAAACAGAATTCAGAGCAAATGGTTCATGATTTACAACATATATCTACAGAAATTTTGAGGTTTGATAAGGAGCCAATTTTGACAGTGATAAATTTATTTATTCAATCAGATTTAGGAGTTTTACTAAACCTGATTAAAAAATATAAGCATTGCCAAAATATCATAACAATATA
The DNA here is from genome assembly GCF_016433145.1 of Gracilinanus agilis. Classification (NCBI taxonomy): domain Eukaryota; kingdom Metazoa; phylum Chordata; class Mammalia; order Didelphimorphia; family Didelphidae; genus Gracilinanus; species Gracilinanus agilis. The sequence goes on from NC_058131.1 coordinate 531,788,267, forward strand.
ATAGAGTGTTGGACCATGTTAATCACTGATCTAATTGGGAAAATTCTTTAATCAACTTTATGGGATTATAAGACAGAAGGAAGATCCAGTGAGCCCAGCAAAGGAACACACCCAACCAAGATGATTCACTCAGGGGGAATAGTATGGAGACATCATGAGAGAATATAAGAGATGCTATGGCATTGGAAATTTAAGTTGCCCCTCCTTGAATACATTCACCATGCCCACATAAATGCCTCTTTACTTGTGAACTCTATGTATATCCATTCTCCACTGGTCTTGGATATATTTGTGAGATAGTACTTCTTCTCTAAACCTGTGGTTTAGAAAAAAAACATATTTTGCTTATATTTTTCTTATGCCATTTCAATGAATGTCTTTTCTTTTTTTAAGCATTTATTAATATTTATTTTTTTGAAAAGTTAACATGGTTACATAATTCATGCTCTTACTTTCCCCTTCACCCCCCGACTTCCCCCTTCCCCCCACGGCAGATGTGTATTTCCAGTTTAACATGTGTCATTGATCAAGACCTATTTCCAAATTGTTGATAGTTGCATTGGTGTGGTAGTTTAGAGTCTACATCCCCAATCATGTCCGCCTCAACCCATGTGTTCAAGCAAAGTTGCAGGATACAAAATAAATGCACATAAATCATCAGCATTTCTATATATTTCCAACACATCACAGCAGCAAGAGGTAGAAAGAGAAACACCATTTAAAATCACCCTAAACAGTATAAAATATTTAGGAATCTATCTATCAAAACAAACACAGGAATTATACGAAAACAACTACAAAACACTTTCCAAAAAATTAAAACTAGATCTAAACAACTGGAAAAATATTGATTGCTCATGGGTAGGACGAGCTAACATAATAAAAATGACCATTCTACCCAAATTAATTTACCTAGTTAGCACCATACCTATCAAACTACCAAAAAACTTTTTTACTGAATTAGGAAAAACTATAACAAAGTTCATTTGGAATAACAAAAGATCAAGAATATCAAGGGAAATAATAAAAAAATATGAAGGAAGGGGACCTAGCAGTACCAGATAGTAAACTGTACTATAAAGCAGCAGTCATCAAAACGGTATGGTACTGGCTAAGAGACAGAAGGGAGGATCAGTGGAATAGACTTGGGGTAAGTGACATCATCAAGATAGTGTATGATAAACCCAAAGAGCCTAACTTTGGGGATAAAAATCCACTATTTGACAAAAACTGTTGGGAAATTTGGAAAACAATATGGGAGAGAATAGGTTTAAATCAACATCTCACACCCTACACCAAGATAAATTCAGAATGGGTGAATGACTTGAACATAAAGAGGGAAACTATAAATAAGTTAAGTGAACATAGAGTAGTTTACTTGTCAGATCTCTGGGAAAGGAAAGATTTTAAAATCAAGTAAGAGTTAGAGAAAATTACAAAATGTAAAATAAATGATTTTGATTACATCAAACTAAAAAGCTTTTGTACAAACAAAAACAACATAGCCAAAATCAGAAGGGAAACAACAAACTGGGAAAAAATCTTTATAACAAAAAACTCTGACAGGGATCTAATTACTCAAATATACAAGGAGTTAAACCAATTGTATAAAAAAAATCAAGCCATTACTCAATTGATAAATGGGCAAGAGACATGAATAGGCAATTTTCAGATAAATAAATTAAAAATATCAATAAGCACATGAGAAAGTGTTCTAAATCTCTAATAATTAAAGAAATGCAAATCAAAACAACTCTGAGGTATCACCTCAAACCTAGCAGATTGGCTAAAATGAAAGAAGGGGAGAGTAATGAATGCTGGAGGGGATGTGGCAAAACTGGGACATTAATGCATTGTTGGTGGAGTTGTGAATTGATCCAAACATTCTGGCTGGCAATTTGGAACTATGTTCAAAGGGCTATAAAAGAATGCCTGCCCTTTGATCCAGCCATACCACTGTTGGGTTTGTACCCCAAAAAGATCATAGATAAACAGACTTGTATGAAAATATTTATAGCTGTGCTTTTTGTGGTGGCAAAAAACTGGAAAATGAGGGTATATCCTTCAATTGGGGAATGGCTGAACAAATTATGGTATATGCTGGTGATGGAATACTATTGTGCTCAAAGGAATAATAAACTAGAGGAATTCCATGTGAACTGGAAAGACCTCCAGAAATCGATGCAGAATGAAAGGGGCAGAGCCAGAAGAACATTGTACACAGAGACCAATACACTGTGGTAAAATAGAACGTAATGGACTTCTGTACTAGCAGCAATGGAATGAACCAGGACAATTCTGAGGGATTTATGGAAAAGAATGCTACACACATTCAGAGGAAGAACTACAGGAGTGGAAACAGAAGAATGAATGTCTTTTCTTTGCCTGCTTTGGCTAACTATTGAAAGAAAAGTATTAGTGAGTGCTAAAGTTGTTTTTGTTTTTGTTTTTTACTGTTAAACTAATTTTGTACATGATAACTCAGATTACATCCTTCAGGAGACCTAATCTTCAAGGGCAAATTAGTGAGTAGTCCATAGAACAGGGGTCGGCAACCTTTTTGGCCGTGAGAGCCATAAAAGCCACATTTTTTAAAATGTAATTTCGTGGGGGCAGCTGGGTAGCTCAGTGGATTGAGAGCCAGGCCTAGAGACGAGAGGTACTAGGTTCAAATCCGGCCTCAGACACTTCCCAGCTATGTGACCCTGGGCAAGTCACTTGACCCCCATTGCCTACCCTTACCACTCCTCCACCTATAAGTCAATACACAGAAGTTAAGGGTTTAAAATTTAAAAAAAAAATTTTTTTTAAATGTAATTTCGTGAGAGCCATACAGTGCTCACAGCGCGTGCTCCTGTAACAGTGCCTGAAAAAAAATTGACTTTATGGCTCCTGCAGAAAGAGCCATACGTTGCCGATACCTGCCATAGAGGAAGTATGTGAGTAAAGTGAGGAGGTTAGACTACATGACATCTTAGTTGCATTTAATCCCTAAAATTATGAACGAGGGTCCATTGAGGAATATTTTCCACTCACCTTCACCTCAAAAATTTTATCTGGAAAGAATATCTTGTAAACTCTTGCTATTAAAACCAAGATCTTCTTCAACCTCTAGTGTGACTACATTTCAGTAATTGATGGTCATTTTATTCAAAAGGAATAATTAAGTTAAATGCACATGTTGAAAATGTCTAAACTCCTTGTGAGCCCTATAAGGTGGAAGGATGTATATTGGAAATCCAAGGAATAATTACAATAATTTAATAATGCAAATTTTAATTACCTAAAATAATATTTTTTGGAAATTTTGTATTAATTTTGTATTTTGTGTTCATTTAAAAGTGTGAATTTCAATTACTTAAAATAATATTTCTTTGGGAAATTTTAGGCACCAATATGTAGAAGATGAGGGGAGAAAATTATTCTATCTGGTCATGGTCAATGGAAGTTGCTTAAAAAAATACAAAATCTTTCAATGTTTCTTTATGCTGCAGTCTGTTAATAATGTAAAAATATAAATACCATAAATGTAGTCACCCTAGTTACAGACCAGCCATTAACGGCATGACCATTTTACCGTGGAAACATGGCTGAGCTCAGTGGAAACTGCATCATGAAGTAATGCTGAACATATCTCTTCTTTTTTCCTCCCTGAAGTGGACAAGTCCTAAGTTTGCATCCATCCAACCCTCTTAGACAATGGGCTACTTTGTGTAGCTTTGACTTGTACAGCTGCCACCCACCACAGGCAGCTTCCATAACTCCTCTCCTTCAGGGCATCACAAGGAAAACAAGTTGGCTGATAGAAACAACACTGCCTGGCATGCATTATGCCAACTGAAGCCCATTAAACTAGTAAATCAAAGTTTTAGAAAGCATTTAAAGCCCCAGATTTTAGTTTTAACATGCCCTTGCTTGAGAAAAGGAATAGCACTGTTGGCATATAAATGGTACCCAGGAATCACAAGACCAGGGCTTGACAGATCTTAATCCACAATGGTTGGCCTTTAGGACAACATCAGAGAAGCTCACTCATAACCTCCACCACAATTCACTGTTTGTATCTCAGTGACATCTTTTCCTGAGACTAACTAATGGTGAGTATGGTTCCTTTCATGCAAATGATCTCATTCATTTCCTTAGTTTTGATGATCAATGCCAGGCAGAGAATTCCCTTATCTGTATTTCTATGTCTAACTTCTTCAACATTTCCAGTTGTCTGTTAGAAAAGATCATATAAGGGGAAAAAATGATTGGCTTTATGATGAGAGACATGGGTTCAAATGCTCATTCTGTCACTTCCTAACCACATAACCTTAGGCAAATCCCTTTCTCCTTGTCATCTGAGTTTCATCATCTATAAAATGAGAATGTTAGACTAGATTGTTGCTAACCCTCAGTTCTAATTATTAATCCTATGATTCTATTTTAGATATTAGAACTAAAAATGCAAATATAAGTGGGGAAATAGAGTATAGGAAGAACAGAATTTTGATTTAGACCATAATTTTCAGAGTGAACCATGAGATGTTTCTGAAGTCACAAAAGCATAAAAATTTATCAACCAATTATCTTTATTCTCACTTCTAGATGCCACCTATAAAAAACTTTAAATGTACTAGTTTTATCCATTGGCTTTCAGTATTACTCCTGTGATAATGGAGTAGGGGAAAGAGTGGTAGTATTTGTTGAGCTAAGTACTCATGGCGTGCAGAGCACAAAGAAAAGGAATACATAGCATGTTGTCTGCTTAGAATTGCTTACATAAATGGTAACTATAATAAAAGGACTAGAATGCGAATAAACCAGAAATAAATGCAATCCATTCAAATATCCATTTTAGTTCTATTCATTTAATATTCTAGTCATTTTCAGCAAATTCTCCTCCTCCTTCACAAAGTAGAATCTCCTCCAATCTCCTTACCATATTTCTAAATGGCTCCCCCTTTTCTTTGATTGGCATGTACAGACACACAGACATATGTAACTTCACTACATAATGTATAACCAAATCTACAAGATACTGTGAAGTAATTAAAATATATCTTAAGAACCTATCCCCGGGACTTCCAGTTAAGATGACAGCAGAGTAAGGAGCAGCTGCTTGATCACTCCTAACTGAAGCATACAGGACTCCTCAAGGGGACATAAAAACGAATCCAGATGAATGAAGGGACCCCACAACAGGGTGCAGCGTGGAAGGTACGTGGAATCGGGGCATTTCCACACTATAAAGGGGTGAAACAGTTCTCACTAAAATGCGAGAGGAAGAAGCCCCTCCCCCACCCCCCACACCACATACAGTGCCAAGGCCAAAACACAAGAGTTAAAGCAGATTTAGGGCAGCCATTAAGTCACTGGCAGCTCCAGGGCTTCTTCCTGAGAGCAGCAAGACTTAGGACCCCAAGAGGCTAAAGAACGCACACAGATTATCCTGAGTGCCTGCGCAGGTGAAGGCATTGCCCTAGGAGCGGACAAGGATCTCAAGCTCAGGCTTGGACCTCGAGCAGGGACCCGGTGCAGACGGGGGCACGGCTGTGGAAGCAGCACCCTGAGACTGCTGAAGGAGCCTCGGGCAGAGGGGCAGACCAGGGACGACCAGGAGGCTCAACCCCGAGAACAATGAGACCTGAGACCTCGGGAGCCTAGAGAGCGCAGACAGACCCTGAGTGTGAGGATAAAGCTGAGAGGGCGCTGGGCTAACAACAATGGCAAGCCAAAATCGGGAACCCCAGAAGAAAAAGATTATCAAGAAGAACTCTGTAACACTCGACAACTTTTACACAGAGAAAATCCAGACAACAGAGGAGAACAAACAAATAATCATATCCAAACCTTCCCAAAATAATGAAAACTGGTCACAAGCTATTGAAGAGTTCAAATCTGAGATGATGAGAAAGATGTAAGAGATCTGGCAAGAAAATAACAGTTTAAAAGGCAGAATTTCACAATTGGAAAGTGAGGCTCAGAAATCAAATGAACTGATAAGCAAATTGAACACCAGAAATGACCAGATTGAAATGGAAAACCAAAAGATTATAGCCAAAAACCACTCCCTAAAGCCTAGAATTGAGCAATTAGAAGCCAATGATCTCTCAAGACAGCAAGAATAAATAAAACAAAGTCAAAAGACTGATAAAATAGAAGGAAACATGAAATATCTCAATGAGAAAGTGACAGACCAAGAAAACTGGTCTAAAAGAGACAATTTGAGAATCATTGGTCTTCCTGAAAAAGCAGAAATTAATAGAAACTTGGACTCCATACTAAAAGAACCTATCCCCTCCGTCTTTTGTACTATTATTCTTTCATCGGTTGCAATCATTTCCCTTTTCTCACCAGGTTCCCAGGGTACTCATCACCTCTTTTTCATCTACATCACCAAATCCTCCTTTTAGGTACAGATGTGTCATTGATTTACACTGAGTTGTATGTGACTGATATTTAAACATTTAAATAGATCTGTGATTTCATTTGTTTGGATGCTAGCTCTGTCTACCACCAACAGTGTACAGTATAATGTTGTTATTAAAAATGAGGAGGGCAGATATTAAAAGGGTGAATAGTATTTTAATAAAAGCCATGCTGATAGGGATAAAATCATGAGACCATGCACCTGTAAGAATTCACATTGCCTCAGCCAGTTTTACTTCTCGTACCTTCACGTGCCCAGTAGCTAAAGAGGAAGTTCAAAGTCACTTCCCCCTATTTAAAACAGTCCCTCACCTTGAATATGTAATTCAAAACAGGAAACCGATTGGGGATCACAGGAAATGTAGTTCCAAGTATCCCAAGTGATTTTAAATAACACATTACCCCCCTGAGATCCGTTGAAAAAGACTAGTCTTTTTCAGTGGATCTTAAACCAAAGAAAAGAGGACAAAAGCTAGCCGTGTTGACAAAAAGCCAATTTTGGGACAGTCCCCCACTGGCATAAGAGTGTCCATTCAAAATAAATGCAATCAATTCGTTCAACCCCCATAGTTCAGATCAACTGCGCCCCAAAGTTCAAATTTGGGTCTTCATGATCCAGTGAAGGCTCTTCAGGCATCTTTTGGTGCCTCCACCAAACAGGTTTGTCATCTGGATTCTGGGGGAATGGTACAATCCTTATCCTGAAATTACTCTCAACGAATTTAAACTTTACATTATAAATTACAAAACATACGTTTTCTTCCGAGAATTATACATTACCCCCCTGAGGTTACTTCTAAAGGAGTAAAAATTGACTTGCAATATAGATTATAATTCAGACATTATGATTATAAAAACTTAACACACACCCCCCTGAGGAAAATTTTAACTAACACATTATTCCCCTGGAAAGGTCAGCCAAGGATGCATGGCTGAGTGAGTCATGGGGGTGCATGAAATCAATTGGCAAAAGCCAATTGTCAACGCATCGAACATTGGTTTTGTTCTTTCTCCCTTTTATTTCCTTTTTATCTCTGAATTATTGTAAACTTTAATTTGATTATGTTTTCATGATCCATTGGGGAGACTTGTCTCCCAAAGGATCACGGGGGGAATGTAAAGTTAAAAATACCTTGTACCCCCTTTAAAACTACATTACCCAGACTCCCTTTCACCATACCCCTAATTCCTTAAAGCTTTTTCTATTGGTTGTGGGTTTCCCGGGCTGTTTTTGATATGGTCATGGTGGGCATGGTGACGGGGGCTTTTTGAGAGGAGGCGCCCTGGTGAAGGGTGAGTTAGGATTCTTCCCCAGGGCTTTAAATAAAAATCCTTATAAATATCATACTTTGGAGACATTGAATATTAATTTCAATCGTTACAGTAACCTACCCTAAAGCACCATCTCTCCTCCAAGGAGACTGTGATCTGTCAACATCAACAAACCTAGAAAGATGACAGCACATATATGAAAGAATAACTCACAGAGTTTTATGTATATTCTGACTGTTCACAGAAGATCACTTCTGCCTGAGACTTTTTGAGGAAGGCTTGTTGGAAGAAATGGTGAAAATCATTAATGTTGGCTAGCAGCTTGGGGAATGTTGACAATATTTTCCTCTTATTTCTATCTATCTCCTGCCCACTCCATGAATTCCTATTCATCTTAACAGAGTTTGTCTTCCAAGGGATGTAGGAAGCTTTTAGTGGCCTAATTTAGGCAGAATTAGCATTCTCTTGGCTAAAGTTCAACCCTGATTCCACTGAAATGACCTGTCTTTTTCTTTTGCATCCTTTTAAAATGAGAAAAAAATCACCATAAACAAGTCCCTTTTTTTAATCTTTGGAAAAGTTGAGAAGAAGGGGGGAAAGGTGGAGAAAGAGGAGAAGAAGGAAGGAGGAGGAAAAGGAGAGGACAAAGAAAAGAAGAGGAAGAAAATGGAGGAGGAGGGGGAAGAAGAACAAGAAGAACAAGATCAAGAGGAAGAAGAGGTAGAAGGAGGAGGAGAGGAAAAAGGAAGAGGAGGACAAGAAAAATTTTCAGGATCTAAGTAAATCTAAAAGAACATAAAAGTCACAGTTCAAAAAAAAGGAGAATTTTCTGATGATGGGAAACAAAGTATCATAAATTAATACACTATGCTACCTTATAGATTATCTACATTAGGAATGTAAGGTTGAGCCCATCATCTGAATAATTAAGTCAAAATCAAGCAGAAAATGGAGAAAAGGGAAAGGTAGGTATAATCCTAAAACAACTGGCTTCAACTAATGGCATTGACTAAATTCAGGGAATCAGTTAATTCAAGTTGGAAAGGGCTTTAATCATTATCTTGTCCAATCTCCCACACAGTGCAAAAGTTCTTTCTGTATCCCTGATAGTTGGTTGCCAGATACTTCCAAGGATCTATTTCTTAAGGCAATCAGTTCTCTCTTATGACAGATCTGATTAATGGAAATGGTTTCTTTATAGTTAGATGAAATTTCTCTCCTTGTTTCTTCACTGATTACCATTTAATTTCTAGATCAACAAAGAGAAGGTCTATTCTTTCCTTTAGATCTTTGTAAATGTTTGAAGACAATTATGGGAGTCTCTCCAGGAACAAGCACTAGTCTGAGAATTAGGAGACATGAGGTCCGTTCCCAGTTCTGCCATGAACTAGCTTTATGCTCTCTATTTATTCCACAATCTTTGTAGACCATAGTTTCATGTAAAATGAAGAATTATTCTAGGTCTTAACCTGGGATCAAAGACCCCCGAGGATCATAGATGAATGTTGGATGTCAAAGTATCTCTGCACCTGGATAGGGGAAAAAGTACACCTTTATTTTCACTAACCTCTAAGTGAAATTTAGAATTTCCTTCATTATCCAAAAAACATTTTTCTGAGATGGGATTCATGGGCTTTGCCAAACTGCCAAAGGGATACATAACACACATAAAAAGTTAAGAACCCTTGAATTAGATGATTTCTGGTCCAAGAAATCGAAATTTTAAGATTCCTTCCAGTTCTACCATTCTAGAATTCCTTAAATCTGTGAATATTCTCAATTTTATTAATCAGTTGTGTCATTCCAATTTATTTTACATACAATGCTAAAGCATTCTAGAACTGACACCTTGTGAGCAAGAATCTTTCTTCATATATAAGTTCTGCTATGTTTGTGGGATTCTTTTGGTAGATGGCAACTGTGTCCTTTAAGTTTCTAATCCATAATGGCAAGAAATTGGTTATAGTTTTGGACTGAACAAGCATCAATTTATGAAAAAAAATTTCCTTTCAAGATAGAATGAGTTAAAATTCTGATTAAGCTTTTCCTCCTTATACCTAAGTGCTTCAAATCCAAATTCTTAGGGAGGGAACAAAGAATTGCTGCTGGGGGAGGCAGAAGACAAGAGACAGATGCCAGTGTGTGGGTATGACCTATAAGGGTCTGGGATTACAATTTAAGCAATCTAATTGCCCCAGATTTCAACAGTACTTTAGTGTTTTTTTTTCTTGGCAATACTGCTTCTATTATGCTACATCATACCTGGAGACTTGGAATGATAATAATAAAAAGTGCCCAATATACAGTTCTGTTTTGAAACTGTCTGCCCAGAGAATTAGTAGTTTAATACACTCAGGAATGCAATTTAACTCAACAAAAAATATTAAGTAGCTACTATGTTCTAGGCATTGGGCTAAAGTCCTGGGGATATTAAGATGAAACCAGACATAATCCTTGCCTTCAAGGAGCTAATAATGTGAATAAAGTAACACACACATATTGGTCCAGACCTATGATTTCAATGACATAGAAAAAGAAGTTCCAGGGAGGAAACTCCCTCCACCAAAGCATACTGGAAATTTCTTGGTATAGTCCTAGAAAGTTACCCATGGGAACTGACAGATTAAGTGATTTGTCTACAGTCTCCTGGCTAGTATGTGATGGCAAGGTTTGCACACGGGTGTTCCTGACTCTAGGGCCAATTCTCCATCACTACTAAATGACAGTACCTTTCAGCATATTTCAGTCTCTTCTCTGGAACTTCCTTCTCTAAGCCACTAAAACGACCAGTATGGGCCAAAAATGTGAGTGTATGTGTGAGTGTGCATATGTGTATAAGATAAATAATAGCCACTATAGAATTACAAATAACTTTAAATATTTTATATAACTAATAATAATAGAGTATTCCCCAAATTTTAGTGTGCTTATTTAAGCTTTAATAGCTTAAAACTACTTTTTAAAATTTAAAGACTTTTAGAACTCCTTTTAGTTATAAATTACATTAACATGAGTTAATAGGAATATAACTTAGTAAAATTTGACATAATTTGTCCTTGGTGAACCTCTAGTGTTTAAAACTTTTGCATGTGCTCTTAATGGGAAGGAGTTTGAGAGGGAGAGAGAAGGAACAAGTATTTATTAAGGAATTACTATATGATAAGCTCTATGTTAAGCATTTTATCAATATCTTGCTTGGCCTTCCTAGGTCGTTGGTTGTTTTTTTTTTTTTTTCTGGAAGACTTTATTTAATTAATTAATGTAGAATATTTTTCCATGGTTACAAGATTCAAGTTCTTTCCTCCCCCTTCCTCCTCCCACCTCCTATAGCTGATGCACAATTCCACTGGGTTTTACATGTGTCATTGATCAGGACCTATTTTTATATTATTAATATTTGCACTAGGGTGCTTGTTTAGAGTCAATATTCCCAATCATATCTCCATCAACCCATGTGATCAAGCAGTTGTTTTTCTTCTGTGTTTTTGCTCCTACAATTCTTCCTCTGAATGTGTATAGTGTTCTTTCTCATAAGACCCTCAGAATTGTCCTGGATCATTGCATTGCTGTTAGTCAATTACATTCTATTGTATCATAGTCTATCAGTCTCTGTGAATAACGTTCTCCTGCATCAATTTCTGGAGGTTGTTCCAGTTTACATGGAATTCCTCCAGTTCGTTATTCCTTTGAGCACAATAGTATTACATCACCAACAAATAGCACAATTTTTTCAGCCATACTCCAATTGAAGGGCATCCCCTCATTTTTCAATTTTTTGTCACCACAAAGAGCACGGCTATAAATACTTTTGTACAAGTCTTTTTCCCTATGATTTCTTTGGGGTATAAACCCAGCAGTGGCATGGCTGGGTCAAAGGGAAGGTAGTCTTATAATGCTCTTTGGACATAGTTCCAAATTGCCATCCAGAATGGTTGGATCAATTCACAGCTCCACCAACAATGCATTAATGTCCCAATTTTGCCACATCCCCTCCAATAGTTATCACTTTTCTTTGCTGTCATGTTAGCCCCAGGTTTTCTTTTTAATAGAATTTTATGAGAAATGGATGGGTATACTATGGAGTGCTATTGAATTTTATTAGAAATGGATGTTTACCATATCAACTTTCAGTTTCCAGTATACTGTTTCCTCTTTTTTTAGAAACTGTAGCAACATTAGCCCATTATCTCTTCTGATACTACTCCTGTTTTCCATAATGATGATCAACAAGGTTCTTTCAAAACAAATAAATAAAAAAATGAAATAAAATAAAAATCCTACCTTCCATCTTAGAATTGATACTAAGTATCAATTCTAAAGTAGAAGAGTGGTAAAGGCTAAGCAACTGGGGTTAAATGACTTGCCCAGGATCACACAGCTAGGAAGTGACTGAAGTCATATTTGAACCTATATTCTCCCAACTCCAGACCAGGAGCTCTATCCACTGTGCTTCCCAGCTGCCCCTTCACAAGGTTCCTTTAATAACATGGGATCTGATTTGTATGGACCAGAAGACTTTAATTCATTTAAAGGTACCAAGTACCCTATTATAAAATCCTCATTTATCTTAGATGTCAATATTCTTTTAATCATGACTATTCTACCCTTACCATCTTGAAGACCCTTTCTCTTTGATGGAGACAACAAATCCAAAATAGAAGTCACATATTCAGTCTTTCTTTCTGTGTGATTTGTAATATTATCTCTTCTATCCCTTTTTTGTTTTTATTACATTTTGCTGTCTTTGATATATTAGTAAATCTTAGCTTATTCTGGGTTTTAGACTTCTTGTAACATTATGCTTATGGGTTGTTATTGGTTACTTCCCATTTTCTTACTTTACTGTCCTTTGTTACTTGCCCCTTTTATATTTTGTAAAATCCATCTGAAAGCAGTGTTCATCAAAAGGCTTCTGTCAGTTTCAATCTGAGTTCTTAATATATGTCCCACTTTTGGTTCATTCATTACTTTATAGTGACATTCATAAACTTGTGTAAACAAGGAAGGTAAGTTTAATTTCAAGTCTTAATAGAATCAGGATTGTGTAAAATATATATATTTAATTAAATAAAGGTAAAGAGCCTTTCCGTTGCCTGGCAATATGCTACATATGCATGTTCATTTGTCATAGTGCTATAATAGCTAAGAAGATTCTAATTAGAGAATATTCTTGACAGTTTTCAATTTGCCTTTGACTTGCTACTGGTTTATCATCCTACTTCTATGGTCTAGGGACTATAATTCCATCTCCAATCTGATTCTGAAGAATACCATTCTTATTTTCTCCTCTGATCTTATCACCTTGGCCTATATACAGTGATAGCAAACCTTTTAGAGACTGAGTGCCCAAACAGCACTTTCATGCCTCATGTGAGCTGCCCCCTCACCCCAGAGAGGGGAGAAAGGAAGCTCTCACATTGGGCTGCTGGGCAGAGGGGTGGGTGGTGTGAAAAATGTCCTCAGGCATGGTGGAGAGGGGGAGGGAAGCAGCCCTCTTCAGCATGCCTGCCATAGGTTTGCCAATATAATAATATCCAATTCTCTTTGCTCCCCTACTCCATTTTCTCTCTCTCTCTCTCTCTCTCTCTCTCTCTCTCTCTCTCTCTCTCTGACTGTCTGTCTCTCCCCTACATCAATTGAACAAGGCCTTCAAAAAAATTAACCAATAAATCAGCCTATGCTGTTTGCATATGCAAGGTCTCACACCCATTGTCATAGAGTTATAATGTCATAAGAGGTTAGTGAACACAGGCAGCATTTAGCATGTTGGTGAATGTAATTCCCAAATAAAAGATGGTAGGCTAGCCTGCTTCCAGAAACATGTGATAACATTTAATAGAAGTGTCTTACTCCCAATTTTGGAGTATGCTCAGACATTCTATAACTAATTCCAGTCTGCTAACCACAAAGTAAAAAGGAGGATTGTTAATTAGTGGTGTAGCCAGAACCACGGTCTATTCAAAGAGCTCTACCTAATGAAAGCAAAGGTGATCCTCATTCATTCAGTCAATAATCAAGTATTAAGTAACTACTATACATGTACCAAATATTTGGGTTCAAGTGAAGAGGCAGGACTATGTTCTCTGTGAAAAGGAATTTATCTCCCCACCAGAACCATTGCAATAAGGCCCATAAGAAGCTGGCCCTACTGACTGCTTCTGACTCTGTTATGTCTGTTCTTTCTTGTTATGAGATTATAGTTAGTGATGACCTTGTGAGACTCAAAAGTTCAAGAAAGAGAAAAAGCCAATAGAAATGCAAGAACTGGAATTTCCTTCAAGATTTTCCAGGGAAGTCCACATAAAATGGAACAACCTCCAGGAATTGATGCAGAGTAAAAGGAACAGAACCAAGAGAACCTTATACCCAGACAAGGATACACTGTGCTATAATCGAATGTAATGGACTTCTGTACTAGCAGCAAGGCAATGACCCAGGACAATCCAGTGGAGCTTAGGAGAAAGAACACTATCCGCAACCAGAAAAAGAACTGTGGGAGAAGAAACGCAGAAGAAAAACAACTGCTTGACCATATGGGTCAATGGGGATATGACTGGGGATGTAGACTCTAAGCAATCACCCTAGTGTAAATATTAATAATATAGAAATAGGTCTTGATCAATGACACATGTAAAACTCAGTGGAATTGTGCATTGGCTATGGGAGTGGGGAGGGGAAAGAACATGAATCATGTAACCATGGAAAATATTCTAAATTAATTAATCAAATATAAATTTTCAAATTAAAAAAAAAAAAAGATTTTCCAGAAGCAAGATAGTGAGAACCAAAGTTTTGAGTGCCCTGTTTGACTCATACCAGTAGTAACAGAAACAGAGGCTGATCTGTCCATTGGCAATGCTACATTTGGAAGGAAACTTGGTGTAACAAAGGCTATGTAGAAACTGCTTTAACTCTTAATTAACTCTCCCCAGGGACTGTGTAAGTATAGGGGAGATTCGGTCCTTAGGAATTTGGGGGAAATATTTGTATTTCCATTCTTATAGCTTTTAAGTAAATATCCCTTTGCAAAAACTAATTGATGTTAATTGGTAAAAATGAATCTCTAACAGCTAATGGTGTAGAGGGAGGGAGTGAAAGTTGAAGTCAATAGCATTAGAGAACAGATACCCCTAGTCCCAGGGTGGAGGGCATGTGAGAATTCTAAAGGGGGGATACAGATAGGTTAAGTTTTGAGAAACTGACCTATTAGTGTGTCGATTAGGGGGGAGAATAATTTTTGATAGGGTAGTAATATAATAAGCTCATAGTATCATAGACTTAAAGCTCAATGTCATTAAATACAGTGCCCTTACTTTACAGATAGGAAACTTGAATTGACAAATGAAGTGACTTACCCAGGGTCACATAGCTAGTAAGGATCTGAGGCAAGATTTGAACTTCAGAGTCAGCTAGGTTCTGCAATGTGTGGGATACAGGGTCTGATCTCAGGAAGGCCTGAGTTCAGGTCTGACCTTAGACACTTAATAGTTGGGTGACCCTGGGCAAATCGCTTAACCTCCTCCAAAATGAAGATGATGTTAGCATCTATCTCCCAGGCATTGGGAAGGATCAAATGAGATAATCTTTCTTACCATCAGATTGTGAGTTCCTAGAGATCATGGACTATCTTTTGCATTTATTCCCTAGCACTTAACACAGTTCCTGAGACAGAGTTAATAAGTGCTTATTGACTGACTATCTCAGCACTTATGGACTTGAAGACATAATACATTATTAAAGATGTGAGCTAAGGAATATGTGATAGACATGCATTCTTAGTTCCCACTTTTTGTAATATCCTGTCTTTCATTCCAAAAAGTAAGTGGAAAAGGAGAGCATATCAGAGGAAGACCACACATCTAGGAATACTCATGCAAAGTGAATGAGCAAATGGATATCCTGGTATCTAATTTTCATAATAGATAACGCTCAAGACTCTGAAAGTCAAAGGCAAAATTGAGACCCCAATGCCATAATATGTTCCCTCATACTATAACCATTAGTCACCTGGAAAAAATCAAGAACTAAGAATCAGTGTATTCCAAGGACAATGAGACTGAATCCACACAGAGTATCAGTTCTCATATTTATAATAAATAATTTTGTGGCCAAGTGAATTTAAGACCCAGGTGGAGGCAGCAATCTTATAAGGAGATTGAAATGTGCTAGTCCATAGCAAGTATTAGCTCTGATTCAATCACTCCCATGAAAAAGTGAGTGATTGATGCCACCCTTCCTTGCCAACTGTCACCCCCAGTTCTATTATTTCCATCAAATTGTCTTTATTTGTTCCATCACTTTGGCAATGACTCACATTAAAAGGTATTTAGACTTCCACTGTTTGGACTATTGCAAATCTCTATTTTATCACCACTTGGAAGCCCTTTGTATCTGTGCAGCTAAAATAGGAAAGTCAAATGAGGACTAAATAACCTGACCCTTCAAGAATTCTAGATAGCCTTGCATGGAATTGGAAGCATCTTATTTTTATCTCTAGCTTTGTTTTTGTTTTTGTTTTGCTGATGTGCAATTTGGTGGAATCACTATTACTGTTTTCCCCTTTATCATAGTTCCATCCCTTCATGATGACCCACTTATCCCTCTATAAAAGTTTCCTGATGCATAATCAAACCAATTTCTTCCAAATGGGAAAGCTTTCTCTCCAAGAGAAGAATTTGAGATTAGAAAGATTAGAAACTACTGGTGTTCTTCCAAGACATTTAGGTCATTGTTTACATTTCTAAAGAAGACATTGTACCCATCTGCAGCTTCATTGTAGGGATTTTTGATCAGCTGAGAAAAATGTCCAAAACTCTATAACCAAACACTGTTCAGTGCCAGAGTGCCCCTGACTCATCATCTTATTCTCAGCTGATGCAGATGGAACAATCACACAACTTGAATCTAGGATTTCATTAAATTCACAGATCAGGTAAAAAGGGACACTAAAGACAGACTAGAAGTAATTTTTTTAGGCATTGGGATGATGTAGCCTGTAGCAAAAAGAAACCTACAAATTATAAGCTTTTATCAGACCAAGGTATTGGCCCGCCATTGTCTATTTCCCTGAGGTACCAGCCAAAATAGTTAAATCATAGCTGTAGACAGATAGGTTCTATACAAAGGAAAATTCCTCCACACAAGAAATGACTCATTTTTAATTGCCCTACTAATGAGAAATCAGAGAATCTTTTCTTAATGGCTATTAAAGATAGATGTCATTCATGTCGGTTTAGCAATAGACTTCTGTGGCATGCTAGAGTTGACTTTACTGGCTTTTTAGAAACAATTGTTAAATTTTCCTTATGAGCATTTACTTCTTGGAAATCGGTAAATGCTACAAATCAGAATTGCTTTATTATTTGTTGATTTTCTAAATTTAAGAAAGTGATAGATAATATATTAATAATGAAGATTAAATGTTATTACATATTGTGGAAATGGCTATGTAGCTCAGTGGCTCAGCCAGACCTAGAGAGAGGTGATCCTGGGTTTAAATCTGATCTCAGATCCTTTCTAGCTTTGTGACCCCAGGCAAGGCACTTAACACCCATTGTCTAATCCTTACTATTCTTCTGCCTTGGAACCAATACACAATATTGATTCCAAGATGGGAGGTGAGGGTTTTTTTTTTTTTTAAGTGTGTATTGTGAATACCATTTTTCTGGAGAGTCAATACTTACACCTTTTACCAACACAACAATGTATATCCTGACAACTAAAAGCAGCAAGATATGGTGGGAAAAGGACTAGATTTGGAGTCAGGAGATCTGGGATCAAATCTGTGCTTATTTCTTACTACTTCTATAACTTTGGGGGGCAAATCACTTCATTTCTCAGTGCCTCAGTTTTCTCATCTGTAAAATGAATAAGCTACCCCATGGGTAGCAGTGAACAGAGCACTAGGCATGGAGTCAGGAAGACCTGAGTTCAAGTTTGGTCTCAGACATTTACTAACTGTGCAACCCCGGGCAAGTCATTTAACCTTGTTTGCCTCAATTTGTCATCTGTAAAATGAGCTGGAGAAGGAAATGGAAAACCATTCCAGTGTCTTTGCCAAGAAAACACAAAAGAGTTGGATGTGACTGAAAAATGACTGAGCAACAACAGGCTCATACATCTAATCCTGGGAAAGACTTTAGATATCATCTAATCTAATTTTCTTATTTTAAAGATGAAAAAACTGAAGCCTAGAGAGAGAAGTGAATTGACTTAGCCAAGGTAATAGGTAGTAAAAGGCAGAGCTGAGCTTCAAACTCAAACTTTGTATATTTTGCTTTTGTAGTACTTTTATTTTCCAAATATATCCCTTGGCCCTCCTATATCCATCAAATGATCTCTTATGATAAAGAAAAGAGGGAAGAAAAAGTAGTTTAGGAAAACTAAGCAACACCTCAACTTGATCTGATCATGTAGAGACTCTTCCTCATTCATAATAAGGGGATCATTAGGTCATAGACCACAGGTCCCCAGCTAGAAGGAATTTAGAGATCACTTCAGTCAGATGCCCCTCAAGTGAGGAGGCCAGGTCTGCTCAGCTCTATTTCTAATAATAACGTGAGCTCCTTGAGAGCAAGGGACTGGAGCAACAATATAAATATTTAAGGAGTACTTTCGAATTTGCCCAGTGTTTTAGCAAAAGTATCTCATTTTATCTTCACAACAATACTGGAAATAGGTGCTGCTTTTAGTCCCATTTTACAAACGAGGAAGCTGAGGCATACAGAGATTAAGTTGCTAACTTCCCCAGGATAATTATAGCTAATAACTGACTTTTACATAGCATTTACTATGTGACAAGGGAAGTACTTTACAACTGTTATCTCATCTGATCCTCTCACAACCCTGGGGGAGAGCTGCCAGTATTATACTTATTTTACCAATGAAGAAACTGAGGCAAACAGAGGTTAATTTTAATTAAGCTAGTTAATTTTAACTCAAGTCTTCCTGATTGCAGGTCCATCACTCTGCAAATCTTAAAGTACTATATAAATGTTGCTTCTGCTCTTGTTTTTGCTGCTTTTGTCATTGTTGCTGCTATTGTTGCTATTCTTTTTTTAATTTATATTTTGTATTGGTTCTAAGGCAGAAGAGTGGCAAAGGCTAGACCATAGGGGTTAAGTGACTTGCCCAGGGTCACACAGCTAGGAAGTATCTGAGTCCAGATTTGAACCCAGAACCTCCCATCTCTGGGCTTAGCTCTCAATCCACTGAGCCCCACAGCTACCTCCTGTTGCTATTATTGTTAAGGCTTATTACTGTTACTGCTACTGTTATTGTTCCTGCTATTATTGTTGCTATTATTCTTACTGCTGTTGCCATTGTTGCTGCTGCTGTTGCTGTTCCAGCTGTTGTTTTTATCACTACTGTTAAAAAAAAAAACAAAAAAAAAAACAACTTGAGGAACTCAGATGCTTACTAGAAACAGGGCTTAGCAACTTGGATTCATCCTTTCTGCTACACCACCTAGCCACCCAGGTATTTTCTTCTTTCCTTCTATTCCTAGCACTTAGAACAGTTCCTGGCATGTGGTAACTACTTAGCAAATGCTTATCATATGATTAATTGAATCAGACTGTACTATGTTCTCTCATAGGCTAGAATATTTTTGTTGCCAGCCTCAATGAAGAACCTTTATGCACTCTCATGGAAGGTGGGAGGGGGAGGAGATCAAGGCTGCCTAATTCAAGATCATGAAAAGCTTTTATCACCAAGTTAGCTTCCCAAGATTCCTCCACCCCACAGTGGAATGGCAAAGGGTCAAAATAGGGACATTTTTAGGACCAAGAGATACTGAGCCCTAGGAAATTGCAGACCATTTTCCTGTTGTTTCACAGCAATTGTGGAGAAAGTTTTGGAAGCAGTTCTGAGGAATCCACTGCAGGGGGAATGGTCAGCAAAAGCCACAAGTTGAATTAAGTAGAGCCAAGAGGGAGACAGAAAATGAAGATCACACTTGACTTCCTGGATAGAATGATGAGAGACCTTATTTCTGGGTTATCCTCAGAGAATGCTATGGATTTTATCTAACTGGGCTCTCCAACACAAATTTTAAGGAACTCTGGAGCTAAGTCTATGTTACAGTAGATAGTAATCCTCTCATTTTTTCATGGATCCATGAGCTCACTGACATGGTTTCTCCTCCAACAGAAAGAGTAGATCACTAGTCATTCGTGCCTCTCATCTTGGAAAATAAACAAGATAGATAAACCATATGTTCAGAGCAGGCTAGCTAATAGCTGATAAATTCTAGCACAAAGTCCATGCATTTTATTGATCCTGTAACTAATACTTTCAGGCAAAGATTCTAGGAAGAGACTTTTTGAAATTATTATCACTGAATCTAGAAAGTAACTTAAAGATAAAATCTATGCATCCTGTTATTGACATTAAAGCAAATACAGATTTTATATGATTGTCTTTATCAGGAATCAAGATTCAATCAAGCTGTGTACTTAACATTTTAGGGTTGATAACAGGAGCTCTTTTTTCCCTTTTTTATTTAGAATATTTTTTCCATGGTTATATGATTCAGGATCCCACCCACCCCCTCCACTTTTTCCTCCCCTCTCCCAAATCTGACAAGCAATTCCACTGGGTTATACAAGTATCATTGTTTAAAACCTATTTCTGTGTTATTCATATCTGCAATAGCTTAATCCTTTTACATCAAAACCCCAATCATATCCCTATCACATTACATGAAAGATCACATATTTTTCTAACGCATTTCTTTTTCCACAGTTCTTTCTCTGGATGTGGACAGCATTCTTTCTCACAAGTTCCTCTGGATTGTCCTGGATCATTGCATTGCTGCTAGTAGAAAAGTCTCTTACATTTGATTGTGCCATAATGTATCAGTTTCTGTGTACATTGTGTTCTCTGATAATAGGAACTCTTAAGCTAACTTCCTATTTTATTTTATCATATGTGATTAACAACCAGGACTAACCTTTCTAACAACCTAGCTACAGATAAGACAAAGTTTATTTGAAATGTCTTATGACATAAAAGCAATAACTATAATTTCATTTTTTCAAAACAGACAGGAAGATATCAATTGACAGTTCAATCCCTTCCTGTATCCTTTCTCCCAAGAGATTTCCATCCCATTCTTGCAGGTGGGTAGTGTAAGAGGGAAAAGGGGTTTTTTGGTTGGATATTAATATTTAAAGGTGTGGTCGCCAAGGAGCTGAATAAATACCAATTCCTGAAATGATTTTAGTAATCAATTTATAAAATATAGGAGAGAGTAGAAGTAGAGAGATGAAAAGAGGGTAAAGCAAGAGATCTAGTTTAAAGAACTAGACTATGTCTAAGAAAGAGATTTAAGAACAGTCTCACCAAATCCAAGGTCCCAGCCAAAGCTCCTCCAAGTCCAAGCCATGAATAAGAGGTAAAAAGGGGCAGAGCCCCAGAAGTTCTCTTAATTTATCCAGACCATGTCTTTTGTCACTTCCTGTGCCTTCCTCTTAGTTTATGTGTCCAATCACAACAGAGGCAGTCAGTCAATTCTAATTCATCACCCATTTTTGCACATGTGGGTTATAGACCTCCCCAATTGAGAATTAAGTGGAGTTGTTTACACTTTTAGTGATTAGATTTAAGAATGGGCAAGGTAGATTTAATCTCATTATCACAGTAGGTAAAGGAGATTGAACTCATTTGTATGTGGAGTAATATGTGACAATTATTTCATGACAATTAAACATTTTTGCTTCGGGGTTTATCTCTGCTTTGGTGTAGTAATACAGAATTATACTAGATAGGGGCTTAGACCATCAATTGCATAACTCATTAACCCAAACTGCCACATTATACCAGGAATAGTTAAGGCATGTGCTAGACTTAAAAATTCCTGTCCTAAAAAAGAAAAGTAATGCTAAATTGATAAGGCCCTAGTTTGTTTTCACAGTTCAGGTATAGTTTAATCTACTGAGACAGGACCATTTCATAAATAAGATGGTTAATATACAAAAATGCACTATTACAGGAAGGGATTTCAAGACTCAATCTTCACAGCTTTGTAAAATTTGGAAGTATGTCCAGTTTTCCTGGACACCAAACATACTCCATCTCATAAATGATCATTTCTGAAGTCTGTTAATAAGCATTAAATATCTACTATGTGTCAGGAACCATGTTAAGTACTACGCATATAAAGAAAGGTAAAGGACAATCCATGTACTTGAAGAGCTCACCATCTAATGAGGGAGACAAGATGCAAATAACTATGTACAAACAAGCATGGTGCTTCATCGGGCTGAAGGAGAGTTTCTCACCACTATTGCTTGTGTTTTCCATTTAGAGTTCCCATTAACAGGAAATCATAGAGACATCAGAAGGAAAGTCAGACCCAGAGGAGCATAAATCCAACTGACAGAGGGAAATCTGGCAGGAAATAACACCATCAGTCACTTATCACCTAGCCTCATAGACAACCCCATTTATTCAATAAGTTTATGACTGTAAAATGGCCATTGGTGGGAAGCTGAGTGTGAGACCTTTAGGAGAGGATGGGAATCTGGAGTCTCCAAAAAAGGCAGAGGCATAAGAAAGGGACTGCAAGTGATCCAGGACAACACCGGTGAACTTATGAGAAAGAATGCTATCCTCATCCAGAGAAAGAACTGTGGGAGTAGAAAAGCAGAAGAAAAACATATGATCAATCACGTGGGGATATGATTGAGGTTTTGGCATTAAATGATCACTCTATTGCAAATATGAATAATATGGAAATAGGTTTTGAACAATGATACATGTATAACCCAGTGGAACTATTTGTCAACTCTGGGAAGGGAGGAGGGAAGAGGAGTGGGAAAAATCTTGAATCATGTAACCATAGGAAAATATTCTAAATAAATTAATTAATTAAAAAAAGAAAGGAGGGGGCAGCTGGGTAGCTCAGTGGAGTGAAAGTCAGGCCTAGAGACAGGAGGTCCTAGGTTCAAACCCGGCCTCAGCCACTTCCCAGCTGTGTGACCCTGGGCAAGTCACTTGACCCCCATTGCCCACCCTTACCAATCTTCCACCTATGAGACAATACACCGAAGTACAAGGGTTAAAAAAAAAAAAGGACATGTTAGTTGAGAAAATTTTTGTTGTTGCTTCCAAAACAAGCTGTAACTTTTGAAATAATAACCATCATTGTATATAGATAATATCTATATGGCATTTTAAGATTTAGAAAATGCTTCACTTATATTATCTGATGTCATCTTCATAACAACCACGTGAGATAGATACTGTAATCATCCTCATTTTACAGATGTGGAAAGTGAAGCAGAAAGCTGTTAAGTATTTTGACCTAGGTTATGACACTTTTACATTTCTGAGGTGGACGTTAAACTCAGGTCTTTCTGATTGTAAGTCTAAACTGCTGAAAAGGGAGTTATTGGCATGGGGCTATCAAGAGGATCATGCTGGACTTTTTAGAGCATGACATTGAAAAGGCTGGAATAGGTTCAATCTGCCATTTATACTAACTAATTTGATACAGGAAAAATTTTTGCTCTACAGTTAAATGTTCCTTGCTGACATGCATGCCTTTGGTCACAAGAGAATGAAAAAAAGATGAGACAGTTCAGTATGCATATATATATCCCCACTACTATTATTCATTGACCCTCCTCAGTAACATCCTCTTAGTCTATTCACCTAAGCTCTGCTCTAGATTTAGAAAACACACGTGTTTGAGATGAATGTATTTGACAAATTCAAAAAATACTGATGACTGGATACACTGAGGAGCTAAAGCTCTAAGTATATTCTGCTTTCCCATATCCATATTCGATTTCCAGAGCCCAAACTAACAAGGGCCACTGGGACTTTGCCTGACTAAAGAAAATTTAGCATGTTTACTCCCTCAAGAGTAGAAAGAGTCTAGTAGAATATCCATTCTCATTTTACCTTTTTAGGCCTTAGTTTCATCATCTGTAAAATGAGAGAGTGATATTAAAAGACCTCTCACCCTCTGGTAATCACTCTCTAAATTTTGACACCCTTAGACAAAATCCAAGATGCCAAACCCTAGTTATATCACTATATTAAAGTTCCCTTCTATGCCTAGAATTCTATGGATCCCAAATTTGAATTTTAGCTCTATTATTTGCTACCTGTACAACTTTGGGCAAGTCACTCAATCTTACTGGGTCTTAATTTGCTTATCTAAAAAATGTTTGTTAGACTAGATGTCCTACCAATATCCCTTCTAAAAATTGCAGAAGAGCAGGAGAAACAGTGGGTATCCTTAAAGGGAAGGGGATTGAATGGGGTGGTTGGAATTCTTTTTATTGGGATTGGAGGACTTATATCAAACTAAAGTCGGCTAGCTCTTGACTCTTTGAACCAAACATCTTCTATGATCTAGTGAATAGAGCACTGACTTTGTACTCATCCTTTAATTTTTGATGCCCCTAAGGGAAACCATGGGTGCCTTCCCCTTTAAAAAGTTATAGTGTTGCCTCTACTTTCCCTTCTATATCTAGAATTCTAAGATTCATGAATTCAAATGCTGGTTCTTTAATTTATTTTTAATTACCACCAGTATAACTGTGATCAAGATCGTCACTTAACCTTACTGAATCTCATCAAAATCCTAGGTCTATCGGATGTCATCTAAACCAACTTCTTCAATTTGCAAACGAAGAAACTTAAGATCTACTTAGGTGTACTTAAGATCTACTAGCTAACTCTTTCAAAGTCACATAAGTAGCAAGTAACAAAATCAGGATTGAAATTCAGGAATCATAAAACTTTAGATGCAAAAATGAATTTAGATTCAAGACAATGACTAGGGTAGGACAGCTAGGATTTTGACCAAAGGTAGCAAAATTTAGAAGGTAACTGCAAATTCAATGTTTTTTCCACTGTACCAAAGAGGAAGTAAAGTTCCAAGAAGTCAATGGCCAGCAGATTATAGCCAACTATACTTCTTCAATTCCATAAAGAAATTCTTAATGAGGCAGCTGGGTAGCTCAGTGGATTGAGAGCCAGGCCTAGAGACAGGAGGTCCTAGGTTCAAATTTTGCCTCAGACACTTCCCAGCTTTGTGACCCTGGACAAGTCACTTGACCCCCATTGCCCACCCTTACCACTCTTCCACCAAGGATCCTATACACAGAAGTTAAGGGTTTTAAAAAAAATTCTTAACCACCCACCAATTCAGTCCCCTCCCTTGGGCTTCTCATTTCAGGAGGACCATTAATTTTTCTGCCTTCTCTCTATCAGCAGAAATGTTTAACTTTAGAGATAATATATAACTGTGATGATCTAGTCCTTCCTGTTCAAAATGCCTCACTCAGACATCTCTGGTGATGTTGTAAAACTATGAGACTAAGCCTGGCCCCATTGAAGAAACAAAGAAGTGCACTATACCCTCTCTTCTTTGCAAAGGTGAGGAACTATGTGGATTGAACATGGCATAAACCATCAGACTCAGTTAATGTGTTGTTAGTTTTGTTGTTGTTGTTGTTATGAGGAATGGCTCATTGTTTAAAAGAGTGAGATACATTCAAAACTGAAAATGATTTAAGAACAAAATATACCATTAAAGTGTTTCTGAATATTTTTAAGGAATGAAAGACTCTAAATCCTATTGGTTAGAATAGAGGAAATTCTATACAAATCTGGAATTCTTTCCCTGAGTTACTATAGTAATTAATTCCTTCTGATTCAATTGAATGTCTTTATTAGTTATTTGTTGTCAAGAATTACAAGTTTCATTTAAAGGCAGTTTAGCTGGTTCTGCTTGATCTACTTTGGCCAACTCCAATTTTCCAAATTAGAAAAGTTATATTTGTTATATCTTATATGTTTATATATATAAATTATATATTTGTTATATCTTATAAGGTCAAAGTAGAATTTTTTGTACTGGGTATCCTATCTGTAGTCAAAAAGAAAGAATATAAAACAGTCTTAAAAACATAAAAACAAAACCTCTGAATCCAGCACACCCCTGTGAGGGGCAGATCTATGGGCAGATGAGTAGAAAAAGGATTAATCCATTAGTTGGCCAGTGTATAACACCAGTCACCATCCGGAATGTCCTTTGGAATCTTTTGCTGAGTTAGGGGCAGAGTTGGTGGAAATCCCCATCATTACCTTCCAGCCATCATACAGTCATGACTTTTAGCTGCTTCTAAAGAACTATGAATTCCATAGTTAGAACTCCAGGGCAAGTCATGTAATGATTGAACAATGGAATTTCCATGCCAGGGTCAAAGAAAAGACTCTCATTTTCAGTCTCTGTCTCATCTTATTGTCATATCCCTGAGCTTTGCTATCAGGAACATGGGCTCAAAAGAGAACTCGGTGTTATGAAATATCTTTCTGCTGTTTTGTCAATACTTGAGATACCGAATTAAGTCAGATCCCTTCTTTGTTTCTCTATGCTAAATAAAAAAATTCCCATGCTGTAAACAGACATTTCCAGTTCAGGGGCTGATTTCTAGGAAGCCTCTTAACCTCCCTCAAGTTATATAATATTTGGATTATCTGAGATTGGAAGACAAGACTGGTGAGCATGGGTACTGCAGAGGGTATATATTCCCTCAGCCTTATGAGATAAAGAACAATGAGAGGAAACAATGAAAACTACAACTAGGATAAGATAGCTGGAGCTTCATTCAAGGGCTGCAAAATTCACTCCTTCAGCAACAAAGAAACAGCTGAGTTTAGCACATAGTTGGCGAGAATTTTCAGTTAAAATTGGAAGCTGTCTAGTTGCCATATCCTATCAGAATGGCCTTTGTAAAGCCTAGAGTCTTTGTTTCACACTAAAACCATCTCTAATTAAATTTAACTTTTTTTCTCCCCATATGATCTGTGGTTTTGTTAGAGCTTCCAGCAAGTAATGCCCTCTATCAGTGTTGATTGCCTTTGTTCGTTGTTGTTCAGTAGGTTCAGTACTGTCTAACTCTTTTTGACCCCATCCATGAACCATACTGTCTCTGGAGTTTTCTTGGCAAAGATACTGGAGTGTTTTGCCATTTCCTTCACCAGTGGATTAAGGCAAACAGATGTTAAGTGACTTGACCAGGGTCACACAGCTAATAAGCATCTAACTCTGAATTTGAATTCAGGTCTTCCTAACTCTAGCCCAGTGCTCTGTCCACTGACCCACCAAAAGACTCCTGATTCCTTTCTACTATGCAATTTATAGTTCTGAGAGTTGCCTGGAGTACTAGGAAATTAAGCAACTTGGTCCAAGTCACATAGCCAATTTGTGTCAGAGAAAGCACTTGGACTTAGGTTTACTTGGCTCTAAATATTCTTTAAATGAATTGTAAACTATGTAGACTCTCAAACTGATCTTTAAAAAACAAACAAACAAAAAACCCTTACCTTCTTTCTTAGAATTGATTCTGTGTATTAGTTCCAAGGAATAAGAATGGTAAGAGCAAAGCAAATGGGGTGACATGCTCAGGGTCACACAGCTAGGAAGTGACTAAGGCTAGATTTAAACCAGTGATTCCCAAAGTGGGCACTACCACCCCCTGGTGGGTGCTGCAGTGATCCAGGATAGTGGTGATAGCCACACTTTTTTTGTATTACATTCTATTCTGAGTTCAATAAATAGTTTCATAATTTCCAGGGGGTGCTAAGTAATATTTTTTTCTGGAAAGGGGGCAGTAGGCCAAAAAAGTTTGGGAACCACTGCTTTAAACCAAGGCACTCCCATCTCTAGGCCTGACTCTCAAAACACTGAGCCACCTAGCTGTCCCCTCAAATTTATCTTTATGGTTCTCTGAAGACTTATTTTTATTCTTCTTGGTTTGCAAAGCTTTCCCTGGGCCCAGAGAAGACTAGAGGTAGTTCCATCCAGAAGTCTACCAGTTCAGCTTCTTAACTGAAATACAAATCAACTCATCAATATCCAAGTCAATCTAAGTGAAGCCCATGGCACTGTGGGAGCAGCCTGTCACATTTTGCATTATCACTCACTTTTAGGAAGTTCTGGCTTCTATTGAACTGAACTGTGTCTCTAGAACTTTGGCCCTCTGAGGCCAAGCCGGACAAGTCTAATCAGCTTGAACAGGACAGTCCTGTAGGTATTGGAAGATACTGATTATATGTGGAGCCCTTTTCTTTTTCAACTAAAATGTCCTCAGTTCCTTCAGCTGATTCACCAAACATTACAAAGATTCAAGACTTCTCCATGGTTGTCCTCCTCTGGATGTTCTTCAGCTTGTCTAAGATCTTCTGTAGATATGATCCCCAAATCTGAACATGACACTTATTCTGAAAACTCTGATCCTATTAGTCCCATTAAAGCTCACTTTTGTTCATTTGGTTGCTGCACCCCACTGTCAGACAGCAGGGAGGAGGGAGTGGAAAACCTTCCCTAAAGTGAGGAAGGTGAAGAAAGAACAAGCATTTATTTACTAACTGTATGCCAGGCTCATAAACTGCAGCTTAAACACAGAAGAGGAGACAAAAATAATACTTGAACAAGGCTTTCAAAAAGTAGAGAAACAAAGGGGAAGGAGAAGATCAGAGGAAGGAAGAGACCCAGAGATCTTTGGAAAAGTCAGGGCCTGAGTCAGAGACTGATTGAATCAGGTAAACAAGAGGAAAATCAGGCAGGAACCATGAACATCAGGCATGAGTTCCTGTGCCAGCCACTGTGCTATGCCCTTTTACAATTATTATCTCACTTGATCTTCACAGTAACCCTGTGAGAAAAGTGCTATTATTTATTATCCCTATTTTATAATTGAGGAAACTGAGGCAAAGTGTCTGAATCTAGATTTGAACTCAGGTCTTTCTGACTCTAGTCCCAGTACTCTATCCACTGACCGCCTAGTTGCCTCTAAAGGAGCTAAGGGAAAATGAAATATCTGTTTCACCACTTCAGACACCTTCAGACTCCCATGCCTTGCCTTTACAATGCTTTATATATGTTTTAGAGCTAATATAGAATTCAGCTGCCTCAGTCACTCATATCAACAGATATTTTTTACAATAATAGTACAGGTGTTTTTACAATGGTTTCTTTAATGATATGTGATTTGGGGCAACATAGTATAGTGAGAGATAGTGTGTTAGAGTGGATAACATGTTGGATCAGAAAGATGTGTTCAGATCCCACCTCTGAAATATATTAGCATTATAGGCAAGTCACTTAACCATTTATGCCCACCCAGTGCTTAGCATAGTACCTGGAACAGAGAAAGCCCTTAATAAATTCTTATTGACTTGATTCAGCTTTATTGTCCGGAAAAAGAAGAAGAATATAAACAATAATAATTCTGCCTTATGTGGGATGGATGAATAGATAGACAGACAGATAAATAGATAAGGAAGAAAAGAAAGAAGGAAAGAAAGAA
>NC_058131.1:531820305-531841633 GCF_016433145.1 Gracilinanus agilis
AAAGAAAGAAAGAAAGAAAGAAAAGAAGGAAGGAAGGAAGGAAGGAAGGAAGGGAGGGAGGGAGGAAGGAAGGAAGAAGAATAGGTGGGAAAGAATAGAAAGGAAAGAAAAAAGAAAGACTACATAGGAAAGAAAAAGGAAAAAAGGTAAGCTAGCAGACAGACTAGATAAATAAAGAACATATATTCTGGATTTACTAAACAGTAGCCTGGGCAGCTAGGTGGTTCCTGTCACCCTGACTGCTGCTCTAAGTTATCCCCTTCTCTCTAACAGCTGCCCAAGTAAGGACCCTTGAGAGGTTAGATAGATGGGTAACCTTTCCAGGTCCAACTTGGGGTTGGATAAATTAGTATTGGGC
Organism: Gracilinanus agilis; assembly: GCF_016433145.1. NCBI lineage: Eukaryota > Metazoa > Chordata > Mammalia > Didelphimorphia > Didelphidae > Gracilinanus > Gracilinanus agilis. The sequence goes on from NC_058131.1 coordinate 531,820,664, forward strand.
TATTGATCTGCCTTGGATAATGTTTAGGATCTGACTGCATTTGACTCCCTTCCCAAGGGCTGTGATAGAAAGACCACTCAGGAAGGTACTTGTTGTTGAACACTCTTTTATCTATAAATAGGGAAAGGATAACAAGGTCAAGGATTGGGCATTGGAAACCCTATTGATCTATTATCTATAGACTAATTAACAATCAGGACTGGAAGCTATTGATCAGGTGGAAGCTAGAGATTTCACTTCTCCCTCTATCTCAGGCCAAACCTAGCCACAGCCAAGCCAGAGAATAGGGAGGCCATTGCTGCAGATGTGCTGATGGGTCTTTATTCTCTCAGCTCTCTTATCACCAGTGTTGGTGATTCACTAGCTCTCATAGTCTATCAGGAAATAGATTCAGGTTTATTCCTACCCTCTTCTTCTTAAACCACCTGGCAACCCTTCACCATCCTTCAAACCACAGAGGTTGGCAGAGATCTGTGATCTCCAGTTCTCAGCCTCTGAGTCCAGAGACTTCAGAGACCAGAGACTTCTCAGTCCAGAGACTTCCCTCAAAGTGGCTGTCAGGGGTATTTATAGGGTGAAGTCAACCGACATTTGTCCCTGGCTCACGGCACATGGGAACATTCCAAGTCTTTCAACTGTCATCCCTGTCAGTCAAGGTGGCATCCATCTCTTCCCAGATTATTGAATATAACAAAACTTACTAGCCAACCCCAGCAAACACTAGCTGTGTGACCTGTGGCAAGTCATTAAACTCTTGTTTGCTTCAGTTTCCTCATCCGTAAAACCAGCTGGAGAAGAAAATGGCAACCTACTCCGGGTGTCTTTGCATGAAAAACCCCCAGTGTAATCATGCTAAAACTACCTTATGACAAAAAGTGGTAGTCATTGTGCTAAGTACTGGGAATACAAATATAAGCAAAAAGAAATACCTTCTCTGACCTCAAGGATCTTACATTCTAGTGGCAAAAAGGCTAAAAAAATGTAGAGGAGGGAAGAAGTGAGATAGAGAGACGTCAGAGAGACAGGGGATGAACCACATTTGGAGTAAACATGGCTATTATGTAGCTTCATCAAATGAAGGACAGAGATGAAGTCACTGATCAAAGGATTAGGCTGTTGGAGCAAAGAGGATAAGATATGAATGAGATCAGCTATGCAAAATTTTGAGCACTATATAAATAACAATTATTGTTATCATTATTGTTCTTTTAATGAGTTTGTTCCTTTTCACATCCATCTACATTAGCCTATTTTTGCTTTAGAAGCCCCTCAGAGTAGGGACTAAATCAGTTAATCTAATTTCACACAGCACCAAATATAGACATTTGTACCCTTCCTAGAATCTAAAACCCCTTCAAAATGTTCTTTCTGGACTGAGCCCAGGCTGGAAATTAATAGGTGTCATTTGTCCTTGGCAGAATTTCTCTTTTCAAACCATTAAGTTGTCACTGATGGAGAAGGAAAACAGCCCCCTTCAGCAGGGAGTGAAAAGTACTTTTGTCAGGCAAACTCCCTCTCTGTAATTACCTCCAATCACTTGCCACCTCTGGAATAATAATAAAGGGCAGTGCATGGACCACAACTAACTCATACTATTTTATAGATCCTCATGGAAAAGGTGGGGAAAGGATGTTTGGCCTGAGGAACTTACTGAACATAAAATCATCAGTTTGGAAGGGACATTCCAAATGGTTAGATCATCTAATCCCACCCCCTTGCTTTCCATATAAAGAAACTGAGGCCAGTGGAAGTTAGATGACATGCCCCAGATCACCAAGTAATCAAGTATCAGCTGCACAATGAGCACTGAAGAGGCGAATTTGTTCTAGTGCCTAAGGCCATGTATATAGTAAGTGGTAGAGTCAAGATTTGAACACAGGTCCTGTGAACCAGCACTTCAGCATTCTTTCTACTACTCCATCTAGAGTTTTTCATGATTTAGAGGATAAAATAGGGGTTTTGACAAAGTGAGGAGAGCAGTTTAATAAAAAAAACTGCTTAATTTAAGAAAGAAGTACAGACAGAAAGATAGAAAAGGGGAAAGAGAGATTACTAATCTTATACCCTATAAATATACCTAAAATTCCTAATAATACCTCTGTCTTCTGAGGACAGTTTCTTCTGCCTGGCAAAAGCCAGGCCTATCTAACCTACTTCATCTATAAATTATTCACTAGCTACCTAAACCCCTAAAATAATAGATAGCCACCATTTAATCCTTCAATTAGTTTTCTATAGCAGCCCAAACTTTCAGTAGCCAAATAACAGCAGATCCTTGCCTATGAGACAGAGCTTCTGCTCTCTAGAGATCCCAGAGACAAAAAACCCTTTTAAAGGCTAATGCCAAAAGCCTTCTCAGTAAGCTCAGGCCCACCTTTATATTCCTGCAACACCAGCCCACACCACTAGTAACCAACCCCCAAAGACCAACTCAAGCTCAGCAGTCAACTTTACTGCAACTGCCAGCCCTGTCAGCAACTGACTGTCCAACTATCAGCAACTGACAGCCTGAAACTGATGCTCCCTCAGCAAGGAACTCCCCTGTTCTTTCTTCCTGTCACTATGGGCTGGTTAATCCCTACATATCTCTATGATAAGAGGACCTCCAGGTCCCACATTAAATAATTCCTTTTTATAATGATAACTTAAGATTTAATCACATGGGGACAGCTGGGGAGCTCAATGGATTGAAATCCAGGCCGAGAGAGGGGAGGCCCTTGGTTCAAATCTGGTCTGAGATACTTCCTAGCTGTGTGACCCTGGGCAAGTCACTTGACCACCATTGCCTAGCCTTTATCACTCTTCTGCCTTAGAACCAATGCACAGAATTGATTCTAAGACAGAAGGTAAGGGTTTAAAAACAAAAAGATTTAATCACAATGAGGACAATCAAATTCTCCTAAGTTAATTAAGTCCATTGGTCAATAAACCTATTTAAAGTCCCTATTATGTAAGCAAACCCTGCTTGCCTCAGTTTCCAAATCTGTAAAATGAGCAGAAAAAGAAATGGCAAACCACTCCAGTGTCTTTGCAAAAAAAATGGGATTAAGAACAGTCAGACATGACTGAAAAATTATTGAACAACAAGAGCAGGTAGGTAGGGGGTACAGTGGTTAGGGTGCTGGGCCTGGAGTCAGGAAGATTTCTTGTCCTGAATTCAAATCTAGCTTTATATACTAGCTGTGCATTTGCCTCCATTTCCTCATCTATAAAATGAGTTAGAGAAGGAAATGGCAAAACCACTCCAACATCTTTGCCAAGAAAACCTCAAAAGAAGAATAGGACATGACTGAAAAAGCTAAACAGAAATAAGACTGAATAGCAGCAGCACCATGTGCCAGGTACTGGGCTAAGCACTGGGGATTCAAAGAAAGACAAAAGGAGACCCTGCCCTTAAACAGCTCACAAACTAAAAGAGGAAGAGAATATACAAGCATTAATATAAAAATAAGCTGAAAAGAGGATAAATAGGAAATCATCAGCAGAGGGAAGGCACTAGAATTAAAGGGGATCATGAAAGCTTCCTCTAGAAAGTAGGATTTTGGGGGGGACTTGAAAGAAGTCAAAGAAGTCGTGAGATGACTAACTGATAGAGCACCTCATTGGGTTAAAGAAAGCCTTCTTTACTCCAGTTCCAGTTGGCATTGCCTAACAGAGTTATCTTGGGTTCATTATTTTAACCACTTTGTTTTAACAATGATGATGACTCACATTAATTTAACACTTTATAGTGTACAAATTGATTTCCAAAAATAAATCAAACAGCCATTTGAAATAGTTTGCAAGTAGTACTGATTTTTAAATGAAGGAACTAAAGCTATTAAGCAACTTTACCAAAGGTCACATAGCAAGGAGGAAGCAAAGGAGGGACTTGAATATAAGTCTCAGGACCCTAGAGATCAAAACTAAACAAACTATCTTTTCAAGTCTAACTATGTAAAGTACATTTAAGAATTAAGGTCTTTCTTCAGCTAATTTAAATGAATAAAAATCTTCTGGATAGTTCAAGGAAGTACGAAGGTATCCAGAATTATCTATTGTCCCTTCTTATGCTTAGCCACTAAGGGCCTGTTTTCAGCTCATAAAAATTAATGGAGGATTTCATACTGACTTCACAGAAAATGTGGAAATAACAGATATGGAAAGTTCTTGGAGTTCTCTGTGAGTGGTGCTGTTCAAGGTAAAGTTTCCTTCCTCCTGTATTAAAGAAATAAAAAAATTAATTTAAAATTTTTTCTTTTTAAAAAATACTGTTTTCAGGGACAGCTAAGTGGCTCAGTGGATTAAGAGCCAGGATTTAAAGATGGATGGTCCTAGGTTCAAATCTGACCCTAGACACTTCCTGGTGGTATGATCCTGGGCAAGTCATTTAAACCCCATTGCCTTACCTTTACCATTCTTCTGTCTTGGAACCAATATACAGTATTGATTCTAATTTGGAAAGCAAGGGTTTAAAAAAAAAACACACTTGGGTAATATCCCTAAGAACACTGGATCGGGCCTTTTCTCCCCATCCTAATCCCTCCTCCCTCACACAGAAATATTGACAAATTTAGAGCTGGAAGGGGCTTTAGAAATCCTTTAGATGTCAAACACTTGCCCCGTAGACACCACAGAACCCACAGTATTCCCAAGTATAGCTCTAATCAGATTATCTGATTGAAAGATATTTAATAAAATTTAAAAAAGCATAATAAAATATAAATAATATTACATTTTAAAACTAAGTTAATATGCAATCCATAATATTCCTTATATGTTGTTTAGTGGTACCCATTTTTTTTAAACCCTTACAATACTGTGTATTGGCTCTAAGGCAGAAGAGTGGTAAGGGTAGGCAATGGGGGTCAAGTGACTTGCCCAGGATCACACAGTGTCTGAGGCCAGATTTGAACCTAGGACCTTCCATCTCCAGGCCTGACTCTCAATCCACTGAGCTACCCAGCTGCCCCCTAGTGGCACCCATTTCCATTTGAGTTTGACACCATGGCTCCAGTCCAATCCCTTCATTTTGCAGATGTGAAACCTAAGACCTAGAAGAAGAAATAATTTTCCCAAGGTCCACAACAGATGTGGAATTGGAACCCAGGTCTCTGACTACAAATCCAGGTTTATTTCTACTGTATCACACTATCACAATGAAACAATTAAGAGATCATTTGTTCTTTAGAGCTGTATCTCCATTCTCCAGCTGGGGATAGATTTTTCCCAAAGCTATTTGCCAGGGCTCATCACCAAAAGCAAATATTTATCCACTCTGTGCAAGGGTGGTATGATAGGTATTTGGGATACAAATAAATCAAAGATATTGTCCCTACCACTAGGAAGACAAACTAGTTTTTCATTGTTGATCAGTCATTTTCCAGTTCTTCATGATCCCATTTTGGAGTTTTCTTGGCAAAGTTATTCTAGTAGTTTGCTATTTCCTTGTTCGTTTGAGAGATGAGGAACCTGAGGTAAACATGGTTAAGTGACTTGCCCAGGGTCACAAAACTAGGAAGTATCTGAGGCCAATTTTGAACTCCTGACTCCAGGCCCAGCGCTGTATCCAATGCACCACAAAACAAAATATATATAGTAACAAGCCTAGCAAATACTTAAGGACAAATATGTGTCAAAAAGACCTGAATTCAAATCCAGACGCAGATGCTTACTACCTGTGTGACTCTAGTATCTCTGCCAAGAAAATTCCAGAGACAATATAGTCCATGGATGGGGTCAAGAAGAGTTAGACAGGACTGAATCTACTGAACAACAACAAAGGTAATCAACACCAGCAGAGGGAATTATTCACTGGGAGATCTCCACATCAAGAAAACCATAGATCCTATGGGGAAAAAGGTTAAATTTAATTAAAAATGGTGCTGGTGTGAGGCAGAGACCCCAGATTCTACAAAGGCCATTCTGACAAGATGTGGCAATGGGTAGCTTCTAGTTTTAACTGATAATTCTTTTTTTTTTTATAGTTCTTTTTTTTTAACCCTTGTACTTCGGTGTATTGTCTCATAGGTGGAAGATTGGTAAGGGTGGGCAATGGGGGTCAAGTGACTTGCCCAGGGTCACACAGCTGGGAAGTGGCTGAGGCCAGATTTGAACCTAGGACCTCCCGTCTCTAGGCCTGACTTTCACTCCACTGAGCTACCCAGCTGCCCTTAACTGATAATTCTTGACAACTATGTGCTAACCTCAGTTGTTTCTTTTTTGCTGAAGGAGTGAATATCCTAGTTCAGTGATGGCAAACCTATGAAACAGGTGCCAAAGATGGCACACAGAATACTCTCTATGGGCACATGGCCATCCCCCTCCCCCCAAAGTTTCTTACTGGAAAGGCAGAGGGACTTAGCAGAGCTGCTCCCCTCCCCCTCTCCCCTGTGCCTGATAACATTTTCCCATCCCCCACCCCTCTGCCCAGCAGCCCAATGGGAGTGCTCTCTCCCACCCCCAGTATAGGGCAAGGATGGGCAGGGCAGGCCTGGCACTTGGTGGGGGGAGGGGCATGGCATGCAGTGTAGGAGGTGGGCGTGGCACTCACTCTGGGAGAGGCTAAAAGGCTCACCATCACTGTCCTAGTTATAGCTCTGCTTCTAAATTACTTTCTTTGTGTCCCCTTTTTAATACCATAAGGACTTAAATGTTTGTTGACTTAACTAAATGCTAAAAGATTAGAGAACTAACTACCAGTTACTATAAATTAATTAATGATTCATTGAAGGAACTAAGATATTTTTCCTGGAAGAATTTTAAGGAGGTATGATGACTATCCCCACATATGATATGGGTTTACGGTGGGGATGGAAGTCAGATTTGTCCTTCTTGATAAAATAAAATAAATTTTAGTTGTTTGTTTTGGCACCTGCCTATAATTCTTGCTACTGGAATGGCTGAGACTGAGTGATTTTTAGAGCTTGGAAGTTGTGAGCTGAGGAGAGGAGAGGAGAGGAGAACAAAAGGGAAGAGAGGGGAGGAGTGGGAAATTATGAGACAGCATGGAAAAACTGCTTCAGGTCCTCAAGCTGAGAACTACCTAGGTTTCAGTCTTGCTCCTAGTACTTGCTGGTTATATAACCTTGGGCAAAGAGCACCAAGGTATCTGGGTTGCTAAATGGATAGTGTTAGGCCTGGAGCTAAGAAGATATGAGTTCAAAGTTAGCCTCAGACACTTATTAGCTGTGTGATTCTGGGCAAATCACTTAACCTCTGTTTGCCTTAATCAACTGGAGTAGGAAATGGCCAACCATTCTAACATCTTTGCCAAGGTCACAAAGTATTGGACACAACTTAATAACTAAACAACAACAAAAAGCATTACCTCACAAGATTTTCTGAGGATCAAATGAGCTAAAGATGGTAAAAATGCTTTGCAAACCTTTGTGTACTCTATAATAAAATATCAAAAATCAATATAATTCTCATTCTTCTCTTATTCGGTGGAGCTCAGATAAAAAATGTCCTGAGACAAACACTGTATTAATTTACTATTGCTCTTTTCTGTCTAAAATTTGTCAGGCTATTGTGGATAAAAGGAATCCTTTTTATGATTACATTTCAGCTTTGGAATTCAAGGTTTCAACTTCCTGTAGATTCACCAAAAATATTTGTGAACAGATCTGGTGTCAGACAAGAAAACAAGGATGATATGAATATATCTCCCCTTCTTTCGACATGGTATTAATTTCTCCTATTTGGTCTTTTTATTTTCTAACATTTTATTTCTAAATAGTTTGAAGAGAGGGCAGCTGGGTAGTTCAGTGGATTGAGAGCCAGGCCTAGAGATGGGAGGTCCTAGGTTTACCTCTGAGGTATCACCTTATTAGATTGGGCAAAATGAGCAAAAGAAAAATCACAAACGCTGGAAGGGAAGTGGGAATATTCCACTGTTGGTGTTGTTTTAAACTAATTGTGAACCATTCTGGAAAACAATTTAGGACTATACCCAAAGGCCTATAAAACTATACATACCCTTTGACCAAACAATACCACTAGAAGGTTTGTAAAGAGATCAAAGAAAAGAGGGAAATCTTTATATGTACAAAAATATTTATAGCAGCTCTTTTTGTGATGGCAAAGAATTGGAAATTTAAGGAATGCCCATCAATTGGTGAATGGCTGAACAAGTTATGATATATGATTGTAATGGAATACTATTGTTCTATAAGAACTTATGGGAGGGAGGGAGGCAACTAGTTGGTTCAGTGGATTGAGAGGCTGACCTAGAGATGAGAAGTCTTGGGTTAAAATCTGGCCTCAGATACTTCCTAGCTATGTGACCCTGGGCAAGTCACTTGACTCCCATTGACTAGAACTTATTGTCCCTCTGCCTTGGCATCAATACACAGTATTGATTCTAAGATGGAAGTTAAGAGATTTTAAAAAAGAAAAGAAAGAAATATCAAGGGGAGTTATTTCAGAAAAAAACTTGAGAAAATTTACAGGAACAGATGCAAATCAAAATAAACAGAACCAGAAGAATATTGTACACAGTAACAACAATATTGTACAATGATAAGCCTGTGAATGACTGAGCTATTCTCAGCAATATAATAACTCAGGATAATTCCAAAGGACTTATGATAAAAAAAAATGCTATTCACTTTCAGAGAAAGAATTGGTGACGTTTGAATGCAGATTGATATGTACTTTTTACAACTTTATCATTCTTATTTTTTATTTGTCATTTTATTTGTCTCTGTTTTCTTTTGCAACATGACTGCTCAAGATCCATTTACCCCTTTCACAGAAGAAGACAGAGTATCTGCGCAGACTAGAAATCATCACCTCTTCATAGGAACCCAACTCACTGCAGCCTCAGATGAAGCTTTGCTTTATAGCATTCCCCTACTTGTCTGAGGCCCTCAGTCATTGCTTAGCTCTATGGAATTCCCCATTGCTCTTGCTTCTAATCTCTGTTTGATCCTCTTTAGTCTCACTAGGTTCATCTCCCATAGCTAAATCTGGGTCATATCTCAAAGGATGCTGCCTTGCTATTCAAGTCTTAGCACAGGAAGGTGTTCTTAGAACAAAGGACATTCAGCTCCTTGATCGTCATGCCTTCTCTCTTCACCTTCAGAAGACCTCATCTGCCTCAGCCCACTCTGTAGTATCTGGGAAGACTGGAAAGGCTCAGTGACCAGTGCTGGGCATCCTAATGCTGCTTGCTTTGACTGAAGCTCTAGGCTCTAAGCCTGTGATACCAGGCCCTTCCTATTCCACAAGTATAGTTCTAGTTATTTACCTGAAATTCAAATTTGTGATCTTGTTTTGGGAAGATAGCCACTATGGTTTCTCCCTCAATTTTCCAATCACTACTCAGCCAGGTATTCTTCTTATATCACTTTTGGAGTAGAGAAGTGGGGAGCTGTTTCTACTTCATCATCTTGTCTACTGGTCTGGTTTATTCTTGGTAGATATATGCTGGCTATTATTAATCACTCTTTCCCTCTCTAAATGCTTACAACCTACCCCTTTAATAATATATTCTAGAATTTTGCCAGGACCAAAATCTGACTTACTGACTTTGTATCCTGCAGACACGAGCTCCTTCTGATTTTCAAAAAAATGGGAAACACTGGCCCTTCTCCATTCTTGGATAGCCCCTTTCTGTTCTTCATTAGTTTTCAAAGATCATCAACTGTAGTTCATCAATCACTAAAAACCTGCCAGTTTTTTCAATGCCCTAGGGCCTAGGATATATTTAATTCAGGCTTAGTGACTTAAAGGCATCTGAGGCCACTTTTACCATCCCTTCACTTATTTTCAGTTTCAACTCTATGTTATTCATTTTTTGTTCAGTTCTCTTTGGAAAAGAAGCAAAATAAGAACTGAGTGGTTCAGCCTTCTCAATGTCAACCATAATCATCATCCCTTCCACACTGAATAGCAGGTCTAGCCTTTCTTTGTCCCATTTAAAAATAGCTAAAACATTTTAAAACGTTTTCCTTAGTATTAGTTGGCAGCTTTGACTCAGTCAGAATATAGGTTTGAACATTATTCTCAAGAGAGTGTTTTTCTTTATTTTTATTCTCATTTACCAGCTCATGGTTCTATTACATTTACATATATTTCAAAAAACTAAATTGGTTAATGAGTTACCTGTGTCCCTACATAGGTCTCCATACATCTCCCACTTTTCCTCATTCTCAGAATCATTTCTCTTTCTTTAGAATTTTATTCCTGAGAAATCCTCATCCTTCTTGGGACAATTTCCCTTTAGAACCTTAGGTCATTAGACCCTATCTATTCTTATCTATCTCTCTTTTCTATATTCTCCTCAAATCTCAAGTGCATATCAAACTATAGCCAGCTTTCTTCTACTCCATCATGAATTCTAAGATGAGGTAACCACTTATCCCATGGTTAATCAACTTTTCCACTATGGAAACCAGAATCTCATTACTAATTAGATTCTGATTCAGACTTGCAATCCCTTTATAGCTCTCTTCACCTTTTGAAGGATGAAATTATTTTTAAAGCTAATTAAGAAGTTATTTGCTATTTCACTTTTGATAAGAGAGCTCCAATAGATATGTGAATAGCTGAAATCCCCCACAATAGGATATGTAACCACTCTTCCAATAGAATGTGAATTCCTGGAGTAAGGACTATCTTTTTCTGGTTGTATACCTTTCATTTGGTATAGTACTTGGAATATAATAAGTGCTTGATAACTTCTTCATTCATAAACATAGACTTTCAAATAATCTAATGAGTATGTGATTTCATTGTTCAAAATATTTTTATGTCTTATGCCCTTCCAAAAGTTCACCACAGGGGTTTTACCCAATGTGTTAGGATCTTCTCTTAATAATTTGAGGATACCAATGGCACACACAGACTGTCCATCAGTTACCCATCGCCCTTGGCACATGAATATCCTATCTTTTCTACTGCTCACACATTTATTTGGTGGCATATTTTACTCAAGACCATCAACCCTGTTTCCAGGCCACTCCTGTATCCATGATTCAGTGGGGTGACCCCTGTGGAAAAGGAGCTTACCATTAACACTTATGACTAAACAACTGCCTTCAAAAGAACAGGCAAGTCAACCTAGTTGAAGTAGCAAGACACGCCAAGAGAGAAATAAGAGTTGGCATATTCCAGTTGATAACTAAAACCATTATTTTGCCCAGAACCTCCCCATCATATTCCAGGTGAGAAAACCCACAACTCTGAACCCCAAAGCTCTGGGAATAGTAATTATCCCAAAATGGTTGACTTTGTTTCCAACTACAATCATCCTTCAGATATCATCCAGACCAGCAACATTTATAGGGAAATGGCTCACCGCTACCACCACTTGCTACTGACTATCGGGTAAGCAATGAGCCTAGAAATCACAGTGCCTCCCAGACATCAGACCTGTTTCCAGCACAGCTTATAAAATTGTCATCCAGGGAAGCAACCCTTGTGAAGCTAATATTTATATATAACATTTTGAGGTTTGAAAAACTTGACTTGGCAAGTACATTTACAGGTGCTATGGCTTCTGGTTCTTAATAGCTAAAGCTACTGAGATCTGGAAAAGAAATTTCTCAATATCAAAATGCTTGGCGCTTTCAAAAAAGAAATAGTTTAGTCAATGGATATGACATTAAGGAAAACATGCTCATGTCTGCCTTGCCACTAAACTCTAAGGACCCTTGAACCTTTCCATTTGACTTGTAGCTGAAACCTCGTATCTGTCTTGTCTCTTTTAGAATGTGAGAAGCCCTCAAGAATAAAGTCCATCTTGTTTTTCCACTTGTATTTTCAGCTCTTTACACATAGTATATAATCAGCCATACAACAGCAATGAAATAATATTAGCATTAAAAAGCTGAGCCTTTATTTCAAGGAGAAGTTGGGGGCAATTAAAATAACTTTCCCTAAAGGCAATAGAATTTGATTTCCTCTTGTTCATTTCAGGGCCCAATTCATTAGCCATTAAATTTAGAATTGAAAGGGATCTTGGGAGCCAAATCCAATCCCTTAAAATTACAGAAAATAAAATTGAGACCAAACAAATTAAATTACTTCCCCAGGGTCTCAGAGCTAGGAAGTATCCAAGATGGGATTTGAATCCAGGTCTTCCTGACTCAATATTCAGTACTTTTTTCACAATTCCATATCTATACATATATACTGATGGATAAGCTCTATAGGCTATCTATTCAATTGTAAATCATATCTTGAACAATAAGTACCCTTCATATACTTGATTTTTCCTGGGTGAATAAATTGTTAAACCAGACTCTTGTGAATGGTCATAAATCTCATCTGGGAAGTTCTTCAGCAGTCTAAGGTATGATGCAGTCAATCCCATATCATCTACAAATAAGAGCATCTGAAGGACTTCACAGATAAATAAATACAGAATATATAAATAGTAGAAGAGAGAGAGACAGAGAGAGAGAGAGAGAAAGAGAGAGAGAGAGATAGAGAGAGAGAGAAAGAGAGAGAGAGATAGAGAGAGAGAGCGCACTAACAACTAGTGTATGTGCTGGGAAGTCAAGGGATGTCAGAAAAGGTTTCAAGTAGGATATAGCACTAGAGTGATGCTTTGAAGGAAACTCAGGATTTTATGAGATGGAGATAATGAGAGTGCCTTCAGACATGGGAAATTGATTACTTGTGCAAAGGACCCAAGATGTGCAATGAAATGTCCACATGGTCTGTAGTCCCAAATTAATCTTGCTATCAACTCTCCCTTTATTGATCTTCAGCTCGATATTCTTTACCGTATTCTTCCCACTCAAGTTCTTTTAATTTTCACATACCATATCTTCTTTATATATGATACTATTCTACTACACCCCTTTGCTTTATTCATTTTATTTTTTCTACTTTTTAAACCCTTGCTTTCTGACTTAAAATTGATATTAAGTATTGGTTCCAAGCAAAAAGAATAGTAAGAACTAGAAAATCGGGTGTAAGTAGCTTTCCCAGGGTCACAGAGCTAGGAAGTGTCTAAGGTAAGATTTGAACCCAGGACTTCCTTTCTTCAAGCCTAGCCTTCTCAGTAATAGCAATGTCAAATTTGCCTCCTTACTTTTCCATTTGTAGCTGATACTATTTATGTCATTGTATTGAATTATTATTCTTGAATTAAAGTTGAGGAAAGGCAGGTTTCAGTTCTACACGAGGTAAGACTTCCTAAAATTATAATTGTCTAAAATTGGAATGGACTATCTCAGGAGTAAATGAATTCATTATCTGTACAAGTCTTTAAGCAGAGGCTTGTAGGAACGTTGAGTGGGAATAATTCCTATTTAGATATGGGTTAGAGTCAATAACTTTTCCAACTCAGATTCTGGAATTCTATTTATAGTACCACATATATAAAGTTGGAAGGGACCTTGGAAGCCATTGGTTAAGTGATTGTCCTATTTTTGTTATCATTGTTGAATTGTTTCAGTCGTGTCTGACTCTGAGACTCAATTTTATGTTTTCTTAGTACAGATTTTGGAGTGGTTTGCCATTTCCTTTTTTAGCTTATTTTTCACATAAGGAACTTTAAGTGACTTGCCCAGGGTCACATAGATCCAGATTTGAAATCATGAAAACAATTCTTCCTGAATCCAAGCCTAGTGCTTTATCCACTGCCTACCTAACTGTCACCAATTGTCTAACTGGAAGTATCAGATCTAGGATTTGAAACTAAGCCTTCTGACTCCAGAGCCAGTACTCTGTCCTCTGAAACTTCTGATTGTCCATTAATTAAACCAGATAAAAGCAGGAAAGAGATCCCTGGTCCCTTTTTTCCAGAAAGAAAAGAAATTAAAACATAATTTTATGCATTTTATTTATTTATATTATATTGATGCATATTATTCAATGTTTTTTGGTGGTGATGGTGGTTATTCAGTATATAATTTTTAAAAAAGAAAGAAAATAAGTTATTCCCTTCTCTCCATTTCTGGATTCAAAAATCTGAAAGGATAATTTTGTGTTGGGATGCTGATTAGAAAAGACTTCCTGTGAAAATAAATGTGGTCACCCCGCACTTGTTAGTTTCCTAATAATACCTCTCTATTCCCCACTTCTTACCCCAAATCAACACTTATGAGCAAAATTCCTCTGGATTGCCTGCCTGCCTGCCTCTGTCTTCTGCACACACAAATAGGAACGCAGACCACAAGGGTGTAATTTTCTGGCCAGCAAAGTGTGTTGGATTTCACTTCAGTCGTTAATGATGATGTCACCGAGGGCCTTCACATGCAGCATTTCCAACCTTCAATTAAAGGACTGTCATTTATTCTATATATTAACATCCAGAACAATAAACACGACAGAAGGCAGTCATTAGAGTCAGCCATAATCTGTGGCCTGCTGGGTATTGATGTCAGTCCCATTGCCTTTGACATTTGAAATAGGCCAGAAGAAAGCAATTTGTTTTCAAAGTCAGAAGTGGAGGGAGCATATCTGGTCTTGGATTCTCTCCCACTTCCCATCTCTAAAAACAAAGTATTCTTCATTTGTAGCTCAACAGCACAAAGATAAAAAATGCCTTGTCTTTCTGGGAAACAGATATTTGACTTCAACCTTTTCCATTGCTCTGATAGTACCATTGTTCAATTAATTAATCAAACAACCAATAAGTATTTATTAGGGTAGCTGGGTAGCACAATGGATAAAGCACAGGGCCTTTAGTCAAGAAGATCTCAGTTTAAATCCAGCCTCAGACACTTACTAGCTATGTGACTCTGAGCAATTCACTTAGCCCTGTTTACCTCAGTTTCCTCATCTTTCAAATGAGCTGGAGAAGGAAATGTCAAACCACTCCAGTATCTTTGCCAAGAAAACCCCAAATGGGGGTTCGGTATAACTGAAATGACTAAACAACAGATTCTGTGAAGGAGATCTGTGTCCTATGAAGGATATAGTGACATTTTCAACCAAATCTTTGTCTTCAGAGTTGACAATTAATCTGAGATGAAATATCTGCATAAAAAAAGATAATTCCCCCCTCAAAAAAGTGGCTTTCTCTAAGTGCCAAATGAGTAATGCCAAGAATCATAGGATCATAGATTTAAAACTAGAAGAGACCTTAGCTGATATCTAGAATGATTGACTCATCTGAGGTCACATGTATAGTAAGTGGCAGAGCTAGGTTTTGAACTCCTACCTTATGGATTGCCAAACCCAGTATCTAGAGGATCACAGATTTAACTCTGATAGGGCTCCCCTTTTTGAGAAGTAAGGAAATAAAGGCCAGGTGGGAAGAAAATAAATTTCCTTGGATCCCACTGATATGAAATGACAGTCTAGGCTCTCATTCCAATTCTATTGTCCTTCTTGTTTTACTGAGAGATTACACAAAAATTCATTCCACTATTGGTCTAGGAATCTTACCTTATATTCCTCTTCTACTCATCATTGTTCTTTGTCCCCCACATTGACAACACCTATAATTATCTCCTCCATGAGCAGCATGGTTCCTAGGAGGCTTCCTGACCAAGAGTTTTTAAGCTAGTTCCCTCTACTATTCAAGAAGACAAAATAAGGGGGGCAGCTGGGTAGCTCAGTGGATTGAGAGCCAGGCCTAGAGAGGGGAAGTCCTAGGTTCAAATCCGGCCTCAGACACTTCCCAGCTGTGTGACCCTGGGCAAGTCACTTGACCCCCATTACCTACCCTTACCACTCTTCCACCTATAAGTCAATACATAGAAGTTAAGGGTTTAAAATTAAAAAAAAAAAAAAGAAGAAGAAGACAAAATAAGTTTAATGTTACCCTGAGAAGGGAGATTCAGAGAGAGAAAAAAAGTTCTCCAAAATATTTTAAATTAATCAATCACATAGTAGCTCTCTGTGGTAACAAAGAACTAGAAATTGAGGGAATGCCCATCAATTGGGGAATGGCTAAAGAAATTGTGGTATATTTTTGTGATGGAATACAATTGTGCCATAAGAAATGATGAGCATGCTAATTTTTTTTTAAAACTTGGAAAGAATTACATGAGATAATAAGCAGTGAAATGAGTAGAACCAAGAGAGCATCAGACACAGATACAGCTTTAATACTGGAAGAATAAATTGTGAATGTTACCTCTGGAGAGTGAATTAAAAGGCAAACATTAGACAATTTCTATGAATTATATGTCTGTCTCCTGGATGATACCTTCTTTGATACAGGAAGAATGGTAAGGGGCTGGGACACTTATGGATAAATTCTTTAATTAATTAATTTAAAAAGAAGAAGAAGAGAATGAGATATCCAGAAGGAAACACAGAAAAGAAGGAACGCTTTGAAAGTTTTGTGTGGGATTTATTATGTAATTATGAGGAAAAGTATGCTAAACACATAAGAGATTTGTGATTTCATTTACATACAATCTTCTTTTTCTTCTTATACAGAAATGCTTGTTTTATGTGGTTTTGTAAAATCTGTAATTAAAAAGAAAAATTAAAATAGATTAATCAATCAATTATTCATTTAACAAGAATTTAAGTTCCAGGCTCTGAGCTTGGCGCTGAGGATACAAAGGCAGGAATGAAGGCCTTAAATTCCAAATATAAATGAATCAAGGGTCTTCTTGCTCTTCTGGACCCTCCCAAAGACTCTTCTTCCCACCAGCTCACCAGATAGCATTAGCACCATTCAAAGTAAAGAATTTCTTGTGCTAAGGATTTTAAGAAGCCACTCCAACGAACATTTCCACAGCTTATTTTTCTCCCTCTGTCCAATGCGGTAAGTAGTTTCCCACAGATGACACTAAGACTGAAGATTTTGGTTTCAGGTAAATATTTTTCCAAATTTACTCGTGGCAGTTTCTCTTAATTATATTGAGGCACCCTACGAGGAAACTCAGAGGTGGACAAAACACTCCTCATAGTGGATCCCTTGCCAGGATCCCACCAATAAGAACTCTGGACCTGGATAAATGCACATCCTAGATGGGTCTTTTTACACCCCCAAATTATAGAGAATAGAGTTTTTAACATAGCCCTTGGGAAAATTCTGATTATCTCAAGTGGCTTTCACTGTGTATTGATGCCACCTGCTGGTTGAGGAAATTATGCTTTCTATAGGGTCTAATGCTGTCCGCTCCTACCTGTCTGGCACCAGGAGTCACTGAGGAAAAGTTAAAGGTATGGGAAGGAGAGTGAAAGCCCCAATTACATTCATATCTTCAGGTAGATTAATACAGATAAGAATACACACTGCTTTTAAAGACTTTTGGAGACAGATCCCACGAGATTCTCAGTGTCTCCATCTTCCTTTTAAAAAACTCTTTTTCCTAATTGCCAGTCAAACAATTTTTATTTTTGGACCAGGCTTGTGATTTCATTCATCAAGAGAATTCCCATTTAGGAAGTCTCCCCTCTGACACTATATAGTCCTAGCTCCCCAGACAATATCTGCCAGAGATAATACTTAAACACAAACTTCCTTGACTCAGACTATCTTTTTATCAATGCTTCAAGCTTGACTTAAGGAATCAAGTCAACAATGATTTGTTAAGCACCTACTATGCATTCTAAGGCACCACGCCTATCCCTGATAAAAAAAGTTCTCCTCAAAGATCTCACAATCCCATGAGGGAGATAACTTGCAAAAGTCTATGTACAAATAAAACATACATAGGATAAATTGGAGAAAATCAACAGAAGGAAGGCACTAGGATTAAGGAGGGCTGTGAAAAGTTTCTTACAGAAGGGAGGATTTTAGCAAATGAGGAAACAAGCCTAGAGGATTTCAGTGACTTGTACAAGGTCACCCAATTAGTAGGTGTGAGGGATCAGATGTTAGCCTTGTTCCTCCAGCTTCAGAGCTAAGGTTCTTTCTCCTGTTGTTGCTGAGTTGTATCCAACTGTTTGTGACCCCATTTGAGGTTTTCTTGGCAAATATCCTGGAGTGGTTTTCCATTTCCTTTTCCAGCTCATTTGACAGATGAAGAAACTAAGGCAAATAGGGTTAAGACACTTGCCCAAAGTCACACAGCTAGTAAGTGTCTGAGGTCTCTCCTTGGATCTTCAAGTTCAAGACTACCTCAAAATAGCCATGACTGTAAAACAAATTTCTCAGAAAAAATACAACACAAGATTAAACTTCTGAAATATTCTTTCCATGTAAAAGTGTAGAAAAATATTTTTCTTAAAAATTAAATAATGAAATACCAAATCAATTATGGACAATACACAGAAATGAGGGGAAACATCCAGTTCTTGGTCTCTGGTGGCAAAAAGAGAAGTTCCATCACATTCTGTGGCACTAGAAAACAATTCAGTCAAGATCCGCCCCCCCCACACACACTCATGAAACAGTGAGAAAACATTTACAGCTTCACATTTGACCTTTAAGTGACAGTTTTGACTGAAGACTCCAAGGAGAAATCTTGAACTCAAGTCTTCCAGAGTCCAGAACTGGCATTCTATCTCTCCCTCCACTCCCCTCACCATCTATATTCATTATACGTTGGGAACAGTGTCAATTCCATATTCAGGCAATGATACTCAGTTCTCCTATCTCTCAGTCTTTGTTTCTCCAGGAGGCATAATCCCAATTCCCCTATTTAAATTAATTTAAAATATGTTTTTTTATCTCATTCTTATACTTCCTTCAAACTATTTTTCAACTATTAATTATTCTGCTGGCTGTCTTCTGAACCTTCTCCAAGTCTACACTTTGTTCCTCTTACCCAAGGAGTCCAAAAATGAATACAGAGTTAGTGAAGACAATGTGATGCTGCAACCAGTAAATTAGAAAAGTAGATTTCATGGCTCCAACATTCTAAACTCCTATGCAGACATCCAAGTACCCTGCTTGATTCATTTAACTGAAGCTTGACCTTGTTAACTAGAAAACTGAGATGGAAGCTTATAATCCACCACTTTGCATCCTAGGTCATTTTCTGCTACTCCTATCCATAAATCTCTCTCCACCCCCATCCAATAATTGTTGGACTATTGCATTTTTTTTGTTTTGTTTTGTTTTCTCTTGAATCACATTTTTATCTCCACCCTGTACTGTTGTTGGGTCTTTTTTGTTTGTTTTCTGTAATTCTGTGAAATCTGTTTTGGCTAAAATTCCTCCTCCAACCCCTGATGAGTTCAGTTACAGAGGAGAGGCATTCCTGACCCTTTTCCTAAACCCAGCTGGTCCTCTCTGTCTTCTGTTGTTGTCCCAGAATGGGGATGGGGAGAGGAAAGGGCCTTTAAAATAGAAGCTCAGTAAACACCCTCCCAACACCTTCCATGGAGTCATCTCCATCCCCCCCCCCCCCCCCAGGAAAGAATTTGCCTATGAAGAATGCACTACAAATGGGGCCTGAAAGAAACTGGAACTGCCAGGAAACAGACTCCTTTGAGTTATTTGTTTCCAGCTGAGAGTGAGGAAGGAGGACAAGATGAGAAGCACAGCCAGCTCCCCGGGTTTGCCCCGGGCTTCTCCCTGGGGGCCGTTTTCAAAGACAAAAGGAAAATGATGGATTGGGATCACTGGAGGAAGGAGCTTCAGGTGTCCCCAGCAGGGCACCACATCCACCTACTCCTACCCCTGACCTTTTCAGGATTCGGATCTCCATTCTTCCTCCTCTCTACCCCACTGCTTCTGCCCCCTGACCAGCTCTCACTCATAATCTCTCTACCCAGGGGGATTCCGGATGGAACTGGCTTCCTGGGGCAAAATCATTCAGCTCCTCCCGCCATGTTCACTCCCCAACTCTGAGGGTGGAAAGTTGCTGGGGTGGATGCTGAGGGGGCTCATAGCAAGGGCTCATTCCTTGGGATTTTTTTTTCTGGGAATGATTTATAGTCCATTTCTGGCAACATATGTGAGACATGAAAAGTCACTTGCAGAGTAATAATTAACTTTTATATACCTTGATAAGGTTTGCAAAGCATTTCCTAGTTAACATCTCATAAAGAAGCAGCATAATATAGTGGAAGGCTTTTATTTAAAAAGAAAAAATGCTTAACCCTTACCCTCCTTCTTAGAATCAATACTCTGTATGGGTTCCAAGGCAGAAAAGCAGTAGGAGCCAGGCAATGGGGGTCAAGTGACTTACCCAGGGTCACACAGCTAGGAAGTCCCCCAAGCTCTGGCTCTCAATCCACTGAGCCACCTAGCTGTCCCACAAAATATAGTGTTGAAAAGACTAGAATGTGTAGTGAGAATGAGTTTTAATAATTATATTCATTTATATGATTATATATATTCATAATTAACATATTTATTATTACTATAATAATATTACACATTTATAATTAACATATATTTATACTTAATATATTATATTAATATTAGATTTATAACTAATACATTTATATGATATATTTATAATTAATATATCATAGTCATTTTATATATTTATAATTAATATGGTATGTTAATGTTACACATGTATAATTAGTATGCTATATTTATAATTAATATATTATATTAGTATTATACATTTATAATTAGTATACTATATTTATACTATATATTCATGATATGGTATGTTTATATTATACATTTAAAATTAATATGTTGTATTTGTATTATATATTTATAATTAATATATTGTATTATATTATTACATTGTATATAAATATTTTTATATTTATATAATGTATTTATATAAATATTATATTGTAAATAAATAAAGCTATATTTAATTATTAATTAATTAGGTCACAGGAATATGTTTTTCAATATCACTAACTGTTCTTGTTTTAAGTCACTATTTTGTGAATGAATTGTTTTGAGTAATTTATTTTCCTGTAAATTGTCTTTCAATAACAAGATAGCATTTGTCACTCAGGCAACATTTTATAAGCAACTATTATGTGCCAGAAATTGTGCTAAGCATGCATATCATTTGTGTGGTATGTTCTAGTAAACAATGTGTGAGTGTTCATAAACTACCCAATGAGGACCTTTTGATGAGGTAGACCACCCATGGAGAAATGTTATAAATAAGTTTTATCAATAGTTTTTGAACTACCAGAGTCAGCGAGGTGACTGAGTGGATTGAGAGCAAGGTCTAGAGATGGGAGGCTCTGGGTTGA